>NW_027016671.1:5934-125000 GCF_036934945.1 Oncorhynchus masou masou
AAGTCAAACAAATAAGATAATTACATATTTTTCATTGACAAGCACTTTAGAAAGTCTCATTGAGGAGATGATGAATGAGCAGACGGTGCCTGCAGCTAACGCTCAAGCTTGCATGTAAACCTACTCCTACAAGAGCCATCTCCAGCTCTAGTTGCTTCCTGTTTGCTGGCTCATTAATGAAGTTCACCAGGATGTCGTAGGCCTGCTGAAACTGCCTCACATCCTCAAAACAAAACAATCATAAAATTCCTTAGAACTTGGATAATAAACTCAAAGATTCAGGTCTGTAATTCAGAGGGCCTCTGATTGTTTGGCTTGTAAAACATTGGAACTTTTCAACTAAACCTTATGAATTACTATTGCCTAAATGTAAGCCACTGGGCAAAGACTGGTTGAATCAACATTGTTTCCTTGTCATTTCAACAACAAGAAATG
Source organism: Oncorhynchus masou masou (assembly GCF_036934945.1). NCBI lineage: Eukaryota > Metazoa > Chordata > Actinopteri > Salmoniformes > Salmonidae > Oncorhynchus > Oncorhynchus masou. Next base: position 6,370 of record NW_027016671.1, read on the forward strand.
TAATGTGATGATGTTGAATGAACATGGAAAACTGATTGGAATTGAAAAAAGTCATCAACGTATTTTTTTCACCAAACTCTTTACCGAAGTCCAATGACATGGTACATTTGTTGTATTGATTTCACATTGAATTCAAATTTGTTGACAACTCGACCAAATGTAACTAAACACGACACGCTGAAATGACATCTGTGCCCAGTGGGAACTATATATCTGGTCTGATGAATGTTGTACAATTATTTGAATGGTTACCTGCTGGTTGAGCTCGGACAGTCCACTCAACACCATCCTCCCAGCGTGGGTGAGGTAATTAAGGGAGGTACTGTCTGAGGATGTCAGAGCCTGTGAGAACAAGACAGTACATTTAGAAATGGTACACAAATGTACATCAAATGAAATTCAAAAGGTGGTAAATTCACACTTTCTCACCTCCATAGCAAGTCGGATACCTTCCAACCTCAGAGAGAAGTTGCTTGTCCCTTGGTTTCCAAAGTAACTCCTGTAAATAGAAATGTTTAGTAGCAAATGTGCAACATAATAAGCTAAAGCATACATTAATGCCATGAGATTAAGATATCCTTTAATGTTAGCCTATGTTACAACTGCAGGATTTATAAAAACCATACCAATGTAGGATCTTAATTTGATCACTCATTTGTTGCTGAGACACTGGTAGTGTATTTTAGCTTTAAAAAGGCTTTTAAAGTTTGGAATTTCCACTTGGAAAGCTGTTATCAAGGCAAATGGTGGCAATATGAAGAATCTTAAACATTACATTTATTTTGATTTGTTTCACACTTCTTTGGTTACTACATGATTCCATGTGTTCTTTCATAGTTTTAATGTCTTCACTATTATTCTACAACGTAGAAAAGAGTAAAAATATAGAAAAACCCTTGAATTAGTATGTGTTTGAAAACTTTTGACCGGTAGTGTATATAAAGTGTTTCAACTCTATATCTGAAATGCTAAAAGTGTCTTCTTTTTTAAGACCATATCCATGTGTGTGAAGTATATACTTTTGTTTCAAAGTAGATTTGTTTAAAACTACAAAGAAACACTGTGTGTGACCCTGATTTAGCCCACTGTAGTAAAAGGTTATTAAGGTCCTACATCTGTATAACTACAATATAGGGGCAGATTATTTCAAAGCAAATGTTTTTACTATATATGAACACATGAAAGCCAACTCACCACAGCTGGGGCACATCTGCAACATTATGTTGGTCCTCCACAAACTCCTAAAACAGACATCACATTAACATCAACTCTGGGCTCCCAAGGTAAGTCAGTTAAGAATTTGTTCCTAGATAAGTAAATAAAATAAATACTAAACTGCATTTCACCTGCAACTGAAGAGGACAAAACATTCAGTGACATCATAACAATACTTTCATCCTGACCTAAAAACTTGACAAACCTGTTGAAACCAAAACACTGTGCTTGGAACACAATGACACTGAGACACACACCTGTACACACAAGTACAAATGTCAGGAAAACAAATAAAAAGGGTTATTGACTGTAGAAAGAGTTTTACCTGAGGAGTGCTGTCAGGGGTCTGGTCCTGGGTGAAGTGGTAAGGTGGAGGGGAAGGGAACGGGGGAGGCGGAGGGGGAGGTGGAGAATCCTGGGGGAACTGCTGAGAGGAGCCAGAGGACGGCTCATTAGGGGTGGTGATAATGTCAGAGGTAGAGAACTGATACGTCATCATGTCATCCCCCTCTCCTGGAACCCTCCACTGTGGTGGAGATATCCACCTGCTGTTTAACAAACACAATGTTGAAAACCCCTCAACCAAAAACTGGAATAAATCCTACCACAGAGAAACAACGATGCATACCTGGGCGTCCTCATAATAGGAGAACTCTGACCTCCTCTTGACGAGGCAAGAACTGAGTCCATGGATCCTTCTACCAAGGTACTAAAAATGAGGATAGAAATGTAAATGTATCATTTCATTTTGTCAACATTTATTTAAAAAGGTAAATGGATATTTGCCACTTTCCATTTTCTTTTATGAGTGTTTGACTGTACCTTAATACCAGTCACCTCCTTGTTGGTGAGGACCACCTGGACATTACCCTTTCAAAGAGACACAGGGAAAAATTACATTTCATTCAGGAAATATAAGTAGCCCTATATTTGGTGCATCATTTGACACAAATCAGCTGCGTTTGAGATGAAAGATCAGTTGAGAATCTCTCACCCATGGGTCCAGGATTTTTTCCTGAATGACTCTGCTCCACCACAGCTGTTTCTCCACTCCCCTCACAATGCACAGGTGATGCATGTCCTCTTCGTTTTGCTATAAGGAAAAACGGCTTCCGTCTGCACACATCTCTGTATATATTAACTGTAGATTTCTATATCATTTGGCAGGTGATCACCACTGGCAGTAATATAGAGCCCACATGATGTTCGTACAACAACTTTCCTCTAGGTTTCAATTAGGACCAGACATACAAAAGAAACCCCAGAGACAAATGGGAGTTAAAACACACAGGTGTGTTCATAAATGTTAAGAATATGTCTGAAGTACCTGCACTCGTCCATAACGGATTATCCAGGTATGGAAATGAAACGAACCCCAGTTCCCAACCAGCTGCATCTTCTCATAGGGAACACCAGAGTCTTCACTATTTGGCTGCAAAACAAAGACATCCCCTAATTGTATTGCTTTCTCTGTGATTAATAATAAACAGACCAAGGGATTAAAGCCAGACAGGGCTGCTGCCCAACCTCCTCATACACATAATAAGGAACAAGACAGGATCAATTTATGAGTCAGTTTGAATGATAGACTGGTAGCCTATAGGAGTGACCAACTGGTATATGGAGGATCTCAAAAGGAGGCCACTGCATTATAGATTCTGAAAGGGTTGGCAGTTGAACTACACTGGTCTGTGTTCAAATGTTAAGGAAACACCTGAAGTATCTGCACATGAATGGCTACCTGTTCAGTTTGAGAAGTCAGTTCCTCCCACACCATCCTCCCTAGAGGAGTGAAACAGATGAAAATCGGCTGTTCCATCATGAACATCTGCGAAAAATAAGAAACAGCTTTAAAGACGTCAAAGTATCAATCTACCATAGTGGATACTGAAGGTAATTATCCCTATCAGATCACATGAGCATTGGTTTATTTTCGTCATGGTTACCTGTGTATTTAATACTGCCAGCTCTCTCACCAGCATGTTCCCATCATGGTTTAGGTAATACGTTGGCTGCAGTTTGACAGGCTATAACAAAAGGGAATATGTTTACAGAAATGCATTTCCATACGTTTTTTTCTTCTTCAGAGAATGTTATGTTTATGTTTAAGCCCCCCCCAAAAGACCAGAGAGTATCAGCATGGATGGACTCACGGTGCTTGAAACCCACTGAGGTCCAGACCAAGAGATTAAAGTCAGACCGGGCTGCTGCTGAACCTCCTCATCCACATACTAAGGAACAAGACAGGATCAATTTAAGAGTCCGTTTGAATGATAGACTGGTAGCCTAAAGGAGTGACAGACATATAGGGAGGATCGCAAGTGGTGGCCGCTGATTATAGATTCTAAAAGATTTGACAGTTGAACTACACAGGTCTGTGTTCTAAGGTTGAGGAAACATCTGAGGTACCTGCATATGAATGGCTACCTGTTCAGTTTGAGAAGACAGTTCCTCCCACACTAACTTCCCTACAGGAGTGAAACATATGAAAATAGTCTGATCCATCGTGAAAATCTGTGAGAAAATGAGGGAAAGGACAACAAAGTATTTCACCACCGTTGTGGATACTGAAGGTAATCCTGCATATTAGATAAGATGATCTTTGTCCAATGATCTGCATGGTTACCTGTGTGTTTAACACTGCCAGCTCTCTCACTATCATCCTCCCAGCAAGGGTAAGGTAATAAGTCAGCTGCAGTTGTAAAAAATATGGAATATGTTTACAGAAATGTATTCCCATATTGTTCTTCAGAAAACGTCATGTTTGTGTTTAAGTTACATAAACCAGTCTATAGACCAGAGTGAAGACAAGAGAGTGTCAGTACTGTTGGACTTACAGTGCTGGGAACCCACAGAGGTCCAGACCAAGGGACTAAAGCCAGACAGGGACGCTGCCCAACCTCCTCATCCACAAACTAAGGAATAAATCAGGATCCATTTTCAAGTCAGTAAAATTACAGTTTGAATGTCAGATTGTTATTGAACCAGTCCTGATAATGAAGCAGTATTGTTATAGCCTGGGTGCCAGGCGGTTTCAGCTCTCTGACAACTCCTTATGGGATTGTCATGCAAATATCATTTTGCCACGATGGAATTGGCAAGAGAGCAGAAACCGACCGGTACCAGACTATTGACAGGCCTACAGTATTCTTACCTGAACAAGGACTGGGTCCCCCTGGTCCAGGGTGGGATCATGATCTTTATGAATAAACAATAAAGGATTATTTTCTCTAAGTTGAAGAAATACTACAAGACACCAAACATCTGTCCATGTAGTTAGGCTGATCTTATAATTGAATTGTGTTTATATTGTATGATATCACATTGTATTTATGTGTCTGCATAATGTACCAATATCTTCAATTAAACCTAAAGAAAAGGTTTGGTTTCAGAGGAGCATGTTCGTTTGTTGTTGTTAATAGTGGAATTACTAGCCATCATCATGTCATCAAATCAGTCCTAAATGGCACCCTATTCCCTATTTATAGCACTACTATTAACCAGAGCCTTTTGACCATATAACTGTAAAATAAATAAATAGGGAATAGGGTATAGGGTGCCATTTTAGACGACGCCTGAATATAGTTTCAGTCCGGACTATATACAGCATGTCAAAAAGTAAGGAGGACCACGGAACTCTTCATATCATTCATTAAAATGCCTTCATTTGTATGTCATGTTCAATGGAAACAATGTTTAAAAACTTTCCATTGAACATTCCATACAAATAAAGGCATTTTAATACATTTTATGAAGAGTGCCTTGGTCCTCCTTTCTTTTTGATAGCCAATTTACCCCTTTTACCAAAGAGCACCTTCTGTCTACCAAAAGCTACTATTGTGTATCTTAGCAGCGCTTCCTTCCTCCTTTTTTTCTACATGTATATACAGTCAGTATTGCAATTAAGACATTGTTAAATCTGTAAATGTACCCTCCTCAACCGTGACAACACGGTCCACGATCTCCAAGGTGGCCGGTTCATCCTCACCGACGCCGTAATATTTGTTATAAAAGTAGACTGTCGAACCCGTCGCGATCACCAGGCCAGCTGCACACAGAAGCGGCCGCTCGCGGAGCAATCTCAGCGTGGTCGCTTTCAAAAAACTACTGAACATAGGCCTACTCATTATCGCCCTTCATACTGCTGTGATTTGACCGAGTTCAAGACCATTTGACACTTTCTTAGAATCAAAGGGTTTAATAGAGAACCATTAATACGTCAAATTATTCCATTCGGAATGGTTGGCAATGTCACAATGGGAGGAACATGTTTACCAAACTGATTTAAAAACACTCAACTGTGACATCAATTTTGGGGATGATTTGGGAGTTTATAAAATTGTGAACCATGGTTTAGAGAGCAGTGGGATTAGAGCAGTTTGGCAAATACATATTGCTCTAACACACGAGTAGAAAAAGGGGCTGCGCCACAATGCATAATGCGCTCTCCATGGTGCTGAAAAGGAACGTTCTTTCCTGCATTCATCATCTCCCTGTTCAAAGTCGAGCCCACTCACTGAACCACTCTCACTTTCACATTCAATGTGTCAAAGCATTCAACTTCCACGCGTGGGACTAAAACATAATTCAAATTAAGATCCTAAATCTGTATCAAAATATCCTGTGTAGAGGGGTGGGGGATTGTGGCAGATATCACAGGTAATCAGCCTTTGTAGATCTGAATATGAAGAAGAGACAGTTGAAAGGGGAAGAGACGAAAATATGGACTTGTGGAACTGTCCATGAACAAATTAGGTGCAAAAAAACTACAATTAGAGGCTGAGTCATTGTGTAAAAGCCAAGTTTACACATTTGGGGCTTATCCAAACATTGACAATACAACTGGGTGTCCATAGGCATGATCTCACCCAAGGTAATAGATACAGTTTGTATAGCATACTAAGTTTCCTTCTTGAGACCTGAAGTATGGTCTACCCATGTGCTATTGGCTAAACCTATGCCTCATCCAGTCACTTGTTGAAAATCATTAGGCATCAGCCAATCAAGGCAGCCAAACATCTCCCATGTCCATGTCAAGCACAGTCCAAGAATAATTGACTGCTTGTTGTTTTTGGCATTACTTCACATTTAATTGTCAAATATATCTAGTGTAAGATTTGATTTCTACTTCGAACACTTTGAAACAAGTTTCTCCAGAAGGATGCCAACACATAAGGTCATGTTGCAAATTGAAATTGTCAGCCTTCGAGTTTGAGCGTCTCGGACAGCTAACTATTAGCTCTGTCAGCTTTAGCTTACATTGACATACCAGGAAATTTGACCTTCACTGTTTGAAGGAGTGTGTCATCTGAATGTTTGAGGCCAAGCCATTTTGAGCCATGGGAAGACAGTTACAGCATACAGAGCACTGGTAGCCAACTTCTTCTATTTCATTTGAATAATGTCTCCTTCTTATGGCTGTTTTACACAGGAAGTAAGACTCTGTGCAAGTAGAGATACTGGTGTGCAAAAGAGCAGAAAAGTAAATAAAAACAGTATTTGGATGAGGTAGGTTGATTGGGTGGGCTATTTACAGATGGACTATGTACAGCTGCAGCGATTGGTTAGCTGCTCAGATAGCTGATGTTTAAAGTTGGTGAGGGAAATAAAAGTCTCCAGCTTCAGCAATATTTGCAATTTGTTCCAGTCACTGGCACCAGAGAACTGGAAGGAAAGGCAGCCAAATGAGGTGTTGGCTTTGGGGATGTGTCTGAACTAGATGAAGCCTCACACCTGAGATCCACATGACTTATTTTATCAGGGTCTATTCAAATCAAAATTAAATCAAATCAAATGTTTTGGTCACATACACATGGTTAGCAGATGTTAATGCGAGTGTAGCGAAATGCTTGTGGTTCTAGTTCCGACAATGCAGTAATAACCAATGAGTAAACTAACCGAACAATTCCAAAATGACTATCTTATACACACAAGTGTAAAGGGATAAAGAATATGTACATAAAGATTTATGAATGAGTGATGGTACAGAACGGCATAAGCAAGATGCAGTAGATGGCATCGAGTACAGTATATACATGAGATTAGTAATGTCGGGTATGTAAACAAAGTGGCTTAGTTTAAAGTGGCTAGTGATATATTTTTACATCAATTTCCATCAATTTCCATTATTAAAGTGGCTGGAGTTGAGTCAGTGTGTTGGCAGCAGCCACTCAATGTTAGTGGTGGCTGTTTAACAGTCTGATGGCCTTGAGATAGACGCTGTTTTTCAGTCTCTCGGTCCCTGCTTTGTTGCACCTGTACTGACCTTGCCTTCTGGATGATAATGGGGTGAACAGGTGGTTGTTGTCCCTGATGATCTTTATGGCCTTCCTGTGACATCGGGTGGTGTAGGTGTCCTTGAGGGCAGGTAGTTTGCCCCCGGTAATGCATTGTGCAGACCTCACTACCCTCTGGAGAGCATTACGGTTGTTTGCGGAGCAGTTGCCGTATCAGGCGGTGATACAGCCCAACAGGATGCTCTTGATTGAGCATCTGTAAAAGTTTGTGAGTGTTTTTGGTGACATGCCAAATTTCTTCAGGATTCTGAGGTTGAAGAGGCGCTATTGCGCCTTCTTCACCACACTGTCTGTGTGGACCATTTCAGTTTGTCCGTGATGTGTACGCAGAGGAACATAAAACTTTCCACCATCTCCACTAGTGTCCCATCGATGTGGATAGGGGGGTGATCCCTCTGCTGTTTCCTGAAGTCCACGATCATCTCCTTTGTTTTGTTGACGTTGAGTGTGAGGTTATTGCCCTGACACCACTCTTCGAGGGCCCTCACTTCCTCCCTGTAGGCCATCTCGACGTTGTTGGTAATCAAGCCGACCACTGTAGTGTCATCTGCAAACTTGATGATTGAGTTGGAGGCGTGCATGGCCACGCAGTCATGGGTGAACAGGGAGTACAGGAGAGGTCTGAGAAAGCACCCTTTTGGGGCCCCAGTGTTGAGGATCAGCTGGGTGGAGATGTTGTTTCCTACCCTCACCACCTGGGGGTGGCCCGTCAGAAAGTCCAGGACCCAGTTGCACAGGGCGGGTTCTCGAGCTTAATTACGAGTTTAGGGGTACTATGGTGTTAAATGATGAGCTGTCATTGATGAACAACGTTCTTACATAGGTATTCCTCTTGTCCAGATGGGTGTGATTGCGATTGCGTCGCCTGTGGACCTATTGGGGCGGTAATCACATTGGAGTGGGCCAGGGGTGTCAGGTAGGGTGGAGGTGATATGATCCATGACTAGTTTCTTGAAGCACTTCATGATGACGAAAGTGAGGGAATAGCTACACGGTTTCTATATGTTTCTGGTTGCCTTGCCATGATTAAACGCAATGGTTCGCGCATTAGGTTTTGCGTGAATGCTGCCATCAATCCATGGTTTCTGTTTGGGGAAGGTTTAAATAGTCGCCGTGGGTACAACATCACTGATGCACTTGCTATTAAACTCGCTCACCGAATCAGCGTATACATCAACGCTGTTGACTGAGTCTATCCGGAACATATCCCAGTCCACGTGATTGAAGCAATCTTGAAGCGTGGAATCAGATTGGTCGGACCAGCGTTGAACAGACCTGAGCACAGGCATTTCCTGTTTTAGTTTCTGTCTATAGGCTGGGAGCAACAAAATGGAGTCGTGGACAGATTTGCCGAAAGGAGGGCGTGTGACGTTCTGACCTTAGTTCCTTTGTTTTGTCTTTGTTTTTGGTTGGCCAGGGCGTGAGTTGGGGTGGGTAGTCTAGTATGGTCCTCAATCAGAGGCAGGTGTCGTTCGTTGTCTCTGATTGAGAATCTAACTTAGGTAGCCTTTTCCCACCTGTGTTTTGTGGGTGATTGTTTTCTGTTTTATGTCTTCACGAGACAGGACTGTTTCGTTCTTTCACTTTGTTGTTTTGTTATTCAGTGTTCAGTTGATTTATTAAATATTAACATGGACAGATACCACGCTGCGCATTTGTCCGATCATGACTACTCTCCCTAAGATGACAAGGAGAATCATTACAGGGCGAGGGAGGGTGAGGGAGGGCTTTGTATGCGTCACAGAATTTAGAGTAGCAATGATCCAGAAAGCTGCCAGCACGGGTCACACATTCGATATGATGATAATATTTATGGAGCATTGTTTTCAGATGAGCTTTGTTAAAATCCCCAGCTGCAATAAATACAGCCTCAGGATATGTGGTTTCCAGTGTACATAGATTCCAATGAAGTTCTTTCAGGGTCATCGAGGTGTCTGCATGGGGGGGATAGACAATGCTGTGATTATTATCGAAGATAATTCTCTTAGTTGATAATGCGATCGGCATTTGATTGTAAGGAATTATAGGTCAGATGAACAAAAGGACTTGAGTTCCTGTATGTTGTTTTGAACACACCACAACTCGTTAATCATAAGGCATACACCTCCACCCTTCTTCTTAGCAGAGAGATGTTTGTTTCTGTCGGCGCAATGTTTGAAGAAACCGGGTGACTGTACCGACTCTGATTACTACCCCGAGTGAGCCATGTTTCTGTGAAACAGAGAATGTTACCATCTCTGATGTCTCTCGGGAAGGCATCCCTTGCTCGAATTTTGTCTACCTCGTTGTCAACAGACTGGACATTGGTGAGTAGTAATTCAGAATTCGGAATTCATGTAAACCCAAAAAGTAGGTATCTTGGCACTTACACCTGACATGGGGTTAAGGAGCCTACACATTTCTGTACTGAATGAAATACTGTATTACCACTACTTTTTAAAAACCATGTCGACATTTATTTCCCAAACAACTCAACCCAAACATTCAACCTGTTAGATTCTGGGTTAAACTTGGAACATTGTTATAATCAGAAGTTAATGGTTATCTGTAGGAGCCAGATGGCTTTGGAATGTGTAGGGGAGACGGATGGAGATCTTAGAACCTAACAATGTCACAGACGGAGAGAGGGTAATGTATAATGCTTACATTATGTCAGGATATGTTACTGTTAGCCATCAGGGATCTTATGGGAGGGATCCTCTGGGAGGAGAACACAGTCTGGTGTCAATCACCATGACACCCTTGAGTTGGGGAGGAGTAAGCACTACGGGTAGAGGTCAGGTCAGATGAAGTCAGGAAGAACAGATATCACTAAGGTTCTGTCAAGCAACAGAGATGCATTGGCTGTTTAGAAGTGGAGGAGGAGACTCATCCGAGGAGAAAGGGTTAAATATTAGTGCTTGTTTGAAATGTCGTTGTCTGAATGCAGCTGTATTGACCCTTTAGGAAGAATTAAACTTGGTTAAGCTTTTCTTGTGTCCGTTGAGTTATTTACTGTGAGATTGAGAACCTAACAAACCCAGTCACAATCACTTTGTTTTGTATTTTAATAATTATATGCATTTTCTAACAAAGGTTTAACAACTAACAAACACATCTATTCATTTTTTTTACCCCTTTTACTCCCCAATTTCATGATATCCAATATCCAGTCTTGTCCCATCGCTGCTACTCCCCTACGGACTCGGGAGAGGTGAAGGTCGAGAGGCATGCATCCTCTGAAACACGAACCCGCCTAGCTTGTTGACACACTGCTCGCTTCACCGGAAGCCAGCAGCACCAATATGTTGGAGGAAACACCGTACAGCTGGCGACTGAAGCCAGCGTGCATGCGCCTGGCCACCACAAGGAGTCGCTAGAGCGCGATGGGACAAGGACATCCCAGCCGGCCAAACTCTCCGCTAACCAAGACGACGCTGGGCCAATTGTGAGCCACCTCATGGATCTCCCGGTCAAGGCCGTCTGCGACACAGCCCAGATCTGAAGTGACGCCTCTAGCAGTGATCAGAACCTTAGACAGCTACACCTCTCGGGAGGCCACTTTGTACTTTTTTAAAACACTTTTTACATAGGTCAGTCCTTGTAGTTACCTCATACCCAGGCAATAATGCCTTGCATTACGCCTTTGAAGAAAATTCTTCAGTTTCCTCAACTTTCCATTGGCTCAGTCATTGGCTCAACTTGTCTCATAGCCATTGGTTCAACTTACCCAAAGGAAAACATTTAGACTTTATTTTCTGACACAGCTACCATGATGCACTTTCATGACAGGTTTAGTACCTCATATTAACGTTTCTAGAGATCCCAACTGATGTATAGAACAATCTTAAAGTGATCTTCTTTGGTTTAGAGACAAGTATAATGAAACCTCTAACACATTAAATGAATCTGATTTGGTGAAAATCTGTTGTTGGACCTCATTTGCTTATCTCTTTTTCCATGTGGTTTCTTTCTTCATAGACTACATGAAAGGATGACCTCTTCCTAATTATTTGTCAAATGATTCATTTTGTGTATGGTTTCCTCAAAATAAAGGTGGCTCAATTTACCCCTGGCTCAAATTACAGTTTTGAGTGTTTTTTGCAAAGCTCAAATTACCCCACTCTCCCTTATGCAGATTATGAACAAATATGGGGTTCAAATCATCATTGGTCATCTGAGTTTAGATATAAGCCTCTGCTCTGATTCAAACAAGAGGGATTAAATGATCATCCTACCTAATGGATGTTGAAAGAATTATTCTGTCCTACCTGGTACAAGATGAGTAGGGGTCCCACCACACAAGAAGTAGATTATTTTAGGACTTTTATTGTAGCCTTCTATAATATTAATACAGTTGTCTATGTAATAATACTGATTGTATATTCATCAGATTTGAAAGAAGCAACATGAATTTCTGGTCAACTCCAAGAGCCAATAAGTAACCCTCCTGCAGGTGCAATAAGCCCTCTAGCCCATTAGAGGACAGCATTGATTTATTTTTCACAGCTATGTCTACTAATAGGATAACAAGTTACATTAATGGCATATACTGTAACTGGATTGACAAGTTCATCAATGTCAAGAACAATGTCTGCATATCTAGTCTCACAATGCAAGCAGGTGATACATGCTCACCTCCTTTCCTGCCTGAGAGAGCTGTCTTTCTGACAGCTGTTTCCTTCTGTGTATAACAAGTTGAACTAAACAGATGACTCATATTAAGTCATCTGTGAAACAGCACAGTTAAAAATATATGGCAAATAGAAAAAAACTGGATGGACATCAGAAATAGATGAGAGGTTTTTTTAATTTTGTTTTTTTATTTCACCTTTATTTAACCAGGTAGGCTAGTTGAGAACAAGTTCTCATTTGCAACTGCGACCTGGCCAAGATAAAGCATAGCAGTGTGAACAGACAACACAGAGTTACACATGGAGTAAACAATTAACAAGTCAATAACACAGTAGGGGAAAAAAGAGAGTCTATATACATTGTGTGCAAAAGGCATGAGGAGGTAGGTGAAAAATTAAAATTTTGCAGATTAAGACTGGAGTGATAAATGATCAGATGGTAGAGATATTGAAAGCAGAAAAGTAAATAAATATAAACAGTATGGGGATGAGGTAGGTAAAATTGGGTGGGCTGTTTACCGATAGACTATGTACAGCTGCAGCGATCGGTTAGCTGCTCAGATAGCAGATGTTTGAAGTTGGTGAGGGAGATAAAAGTCTCCAACTTCATCGATTTTTGCAATTCGTTCCAGTCACAGGCAGCAGAGAACTAGAACGAAAGGCAGACAAATGAGGTGTTGGCTTTAGGGATGATCAGTGAAATACACCTGCTGGAGCGCGTGCTACGGGTGGGTGTTGCCATCGTGACCAGTGAACTGAGATAAGGCGGAGCTTTACCTAGCATGGACTTGTAGATGACCTGGAGCCAGTGGGTCTGGCGATGAATATGTAGCGAGGGCCAGCCGACTAGAGCATACAGGTCGCAGTGGTGGGTGGTATAAGGTGCTTTAGTAACAAAACGGATGGCACTGTGATAAACTGCATCCAGTTTGCTGAGTAGAGTGTTGGAAGCTATTTTGTAGGTGACATTGCCGAAGTCGAGGATCGGTAGGATAGTCAGTTTTTCTAGGGTAAGTTTGGTGGCGTGAGTGAAGGAGGCTTTGTTGCGGAATAGAAAGCCGACCCTAGATTTGATTTTAGAATGGAGATGTTTGATATGAGTCTGGAAGGAGAGTTTACAGTCTAGCCAGACACCTAGGTACTTATAGATGTCCACATATTCTAGGTCGGAACCATCCAGGGTGGTGATGCTAGTCGGGCGTGCGGGTGCAGGCAGCGAACGGTTGAAAAGCATGCATTTGGTTTTACTAGCGTTTAAGAGCAGTTGGAGGCCATGGAAGGAGTGCTGTATGGCATTGAAGCTCGTTTGGAGGTTCGATAGCACAGTGTCCAAGGACGAGCCGGAAGTATACAGAATGGTGTCGTCTGCGTAGAGGTGGATCAGGGAATACCCGCAGCAAGAGCAACATCATTGATATATACAGAGAAAATAGTCGGCCCGAGAATTGAACACTGTGGCACCCCCATTGAGACTGCCAGAGGACCGGACAGCATGCCCTCCGATTTGACACACTTTAGTTGGTGAACCAGGCAAGGCAGTCATCAGAAAAACCGAGGCTACTGAGTCTGCCGATAAGAATATGGTGATTGACAGAGTCGAAAGCCTTGGCAAGGTCGATGAAGACGGCTGCACAGTATGTCTTTTATCGATGGCGGTTATGATATCGTTTAGTACCTTGAGAGTGGCTGAGGTGCACCCGTGACCGGCTCGGAAACCAGATTGCACAGCGGAGAAGGTACGGTGGGATTCGAGATGGTCAGTGACCTGTTTGTTGACTTGGCTTTCGAAGACCTTAGATAGGCAGGGCAGGATGGATATAGGTCTGTAACAGTTTGGGTCCAGGGTGTCTCCCCCTTTGAAGAGGGGGATGACTGCGGCAGCTTTCCAATCCTTGGGGATCTCAGACGATATGAAAGAGAGGTTGAACAGGCTGGTAAAAGGGGTTGCGACAATGGCGGCGGATAGTTTCAGAAATAGAGGGTCCAGATTGTCAAGCCCAGCTGATTTGTACGGGTCCAGGTTTTGCAGGTCTTTCAGAACATCTGCTATCTGGATTTGGGTAAAGGAGAACCTGGAGAGGCTTGGGCAAGTAGCTGCGGGGAGGGGGGGGCGGAGCTGTTGGCCAAGGTTGGAGTAGCCAGGAGGAAGGCATGGCCAGCCGTTGAGACATGCTTGTTGACGTTTTCGATAATCATGGATTTATCGGTGGTGACCGTGTTACCTAGCCTCAGTGCAGTGGGCAGCTGGGAGGAGGTGCTCTTGTTCTCCATGGACTTCACAGTGTCCCAGAACTTTTTGGAGTTAGAGCTACAGGATGCAAATTTCTGCCTGAAGAAGCTGGCCTTTGCTTTCCTGACTGACTGTGTGTATTGGTTCCTGACTTCCCTGAACAGTTGCATATCGCGGGAACTATTCGATGCTATTGCAGTCCTCCACAGGATGTTTTTGTGCTGGTCGAGGGCAGTCAGGTCTGGAGTGAACCAAGGGCTATATCTGTTCTTCGTTCTGCATTTTTTGAACGGAGCATGCTTATCTAAAATGGTGAGGAAGTTACTTTTAAAGAATGACCAGGCATCCTCAACTGACGGGATAAGGTCAATGTCCTTCCAGGATACCCGGGCCAGGTCGATTTGAAAGGCCTGCTCAAGAAAGTGTTTTAGGGAGCGTTTGACAGTGATGAGGGGTGGTCGTTTGACTGCGGATCTGTAGCGGATACAGGCAATGAGGCAGTGATCGCTGAGATCCTGGTTGAAGACAGCGGAGGTGTATTTGGAGGGCCAGTTGGTCAGGATGACGTCTATGAGGGTGCCCTTGTTTAAAGATTTATGGTTGTACCTGGTGGGTTCCTTGATGATTTGTGTGAGATTGAGGGCATCTAGCTTAGATTGTAGGACTGCCGAGGTGTTAAGCATTTCCCAGTTTAGGTCACCTAACAGAACAAACTCTGAAGCTTGATGGGGGGCAATCAATTCACAAATGGTGTCCAGGGCACAGCTGGGAGCTGAGGGGGGTCGGTAGCAGGCGGCAACAGTGAGAGACTTATTTCTGGAGAGAGTAATTTTTTTTAAATTAGTAGTTCGAACTGTTTGGGTATGGACCTGGAAAGTATGACATTACTTTTCAGGCTAACTCCTCCCCCTGTGGCAGTTCTATCTTGATGGAAAATGTTATAGTTGGGTATGGAAATCTCAGAATTTTTGGAGGCCTTCCTGAGCCAGGATTCAGACACGGCAAGGACATCAGGGTTAGCAGAGTGTGCTAAAGCAGTGAGTAAAACAAACTTAGGGAGAAGGATTCTGATGTTGACATGCATGAAACCAAGGCTTTTTCGATCACAGAAGTCAACAAATAAGGGTGCCTGGGGACATGCAGGCCCTGGTTTTACCTCCACATCACCCGCGGAACCGAGGAGGAGTAGTATGAGGGTGCGGCTAAAGGCTATCAAAACTGGTCGCCTAGAGCGTTGGGGACAAAGAATAAAAGGAGCAGATTTCTGGGCATGGTAGAATATATTCAGGGCATAATGCGCAGACAGGGGTATGGTGGGGTGCGGGTACAGCGGAGGTAAGCCCAGGCACTGGGTGATGATAAGAGAGGTTGTATCTCTGGACATGCTGGTTGTAATGGGTGAGGTCACCGCATGTGTGGGAGGTGGGACAAAGGAGGTATCAGGGGTATGAAGAGTGGAACTAGGGGCCCCATTGTAAACTAAAACAATGATAACTAACCGTAACAACAGTATACAAGGCATATTGACATTTGAGAGAGACATACAGCAAGGCATACAGTAATCACAGGTGTTGATTGGGAGAGCTAGCTAAACCAGTAGGTGAGACAACAACAGCTAATCAGCTAGCACAACAAAAGCAGGTAAAATGGCGTTGACTAGGCAGAGAGGGTCGGATTAACTACACACAGAGCCTGAGTGCGGCTAGGGCAGACAGATAAAACATAAACAAACAGAATGGAGTACCATGATTAATGGACAGTCCAGCAGGCATCAGCTATGTAGCCAAGTGATCACAGTGTCTAGGGGGCAGTGGTGGATGGGACAGGGAAGCTAGACTGGCGAGTATTATCCAGGCTAAAAAAACTGGCTGGCTGTGCAGAAGGTAAAAGCTGCTAGCAGTGTTTAACAATGACTAAATAGCTTGTAGCTAGTTAGCTGGTTGGCTTCTGGAGGTTCGTGAATGTTTTCTAAAAATTAAAAATAATAGCGATTCCGTATCACATTGGGTGAGGCAGGTTACCGGAAGGTAAAACCGAATTAAAAATCGAAAAGAGATTGAAAGTAAATATGGGTCCAGTGAGTGGTTGGCCTGGCTGGGGACACGGTGATTCAGACAGTTAGCAGGCCTGTGCTAACAAGCTAACAGTTATTAGGCCGGGGCTAAACAAGCTAGCAGTTAGCAGGCCGAATTAGCAAGCAAGCAGATAGCATGGGCTAGAAAGTTAGCCTTTGGGGGACGTCGCGATGGGGGTTGAGTCTGTTTATGCCTCTTCATGCGATGGGGTTTGAGTCTGTTTATGCCTCTTCATGCGGTGACATCGATAGACCGGTCGTGGGTCCGGATATTGTAGCCCAGGACTATGCTTCGGTGGTAGCACAGGAGTTCTGGTCGGGTGAGCTTCCAGCTAAGTGGATGGAAACGCTAGCCAGGAGAAGTCATCCGGGGTTGCGGTTAGCTAGTTAGCTAGGTGTGAAGATCCAGATGAAAAAGTTCCATTTGCGGTGGGAATCCTGGGATAAAAATAATAGGTCCGTTATGCTATGGTTAGAGTCGCGTTGTTTGAACTGGCGAGAGCTTTCCGAGCTAAAGGTTAGCTGATGACCGCTTGCAATGGTTTGCTGACTGATAGCTGGTAGTTAGCTGGCTAGCTTCAGTTGAGGGGTAGAGGAAGGACAGGACTAAAATCAAACAAAATATAACTATCTTAAAGTAGTATATAGTACGTATAATCTGCTAGTGGAGCCTAAGTGTCATTGTTCGCAGGTTTACTCCAATTAGGGGAGGGGTGGTAGGGTTAGAAATTAATAAAGGAAAATATATATGAAATATATATGCGTTTGTGTGCATGTATACGTATGTAGTTGATGTCGGAAGTTTACAAACACTGAGGTTGGAGTCATTAAAACTCCACTCCACAAATTTCTTGCTATCAAACTATAGTTTTGGCAAGTCGGTTAGGACATCTACTTTGTGCAGGACACAAGTAATTTTTCCAACAATAGTTTACATACAGATTATTTCACTGTATCACAATTCCAGTGGGTCAGAAGTTGACATACACTAAATTGACTGTGCCTTTAAACAGCTTGGAAAATTCCAGAATATGATGTCATGGCTTTAGAAGCTTCTGATAGGCTAATGGACATAATTTGAGTCAATTGGAGGTGTACCTGTGGATGTATTTTAAGGCCTATCTTCAAACGCAGTGCCTCTTTGCTTGAAATTATTTTAAGAAAAATCAGCCAAGTCCTCAGAAAATCTATTGTAGACCTCCACAAGTCTGGTTCATCCTTGGGAGCAATTTCCAAATGCCTGAAGGTACCACGTTCATCTGTACACACAATAGAGGGCAAGTATGAACACCATGGTACCACACAGCCGTCATACCACTCTGTCTCCTAGAGATGAACGTACTTTGGTGCAAAAAGTGCAAATCAATCCCAGAACAACAGCAAACAACCATGTGAAGATGCTGGAGGAAACCGGTACAAAAGTATCTATAACCACAGTAAAAACGAGTCCTATATCGACAATAACCTGAAAGGCCACTCGGCAAGGGAGAAGCCACTGCTCCAAAACCGCCATAAAAGCCAGACTATGGTTTGCAACTGCACGTGGGGACAAAGATTGTACTTTTTGGAGAAATTACCCCTGGTCTGATGAAGCAAAAATAGAACTGTTTGGCCATAATGATCATCGTTATGTTTGGAGGAAAAAAGGGGAGGCTTACAAGCTGAAAAATACCATCCCAACCGTGAGGCACGGGGTGTCATGTTCATTGTAATGAGGAGACCAAGGCGCAGCGTGATATGCATACATTCTTCCTTCAATGAAGAAAGAACACTGAACAAAGTAACAAAACGAACTGTGAAGCTAATACGGATAGTGCAGACAGGCAACTAAACATAGAATAAGAACCCACAAATACCCTAGATGGCTAACTAAATATGGTCCCTCTGATTGGGAACCAATTCAGGCCACCATAGACATACAAATACCTAGACTTACAAAAAACCCTAGACAATACAAGAACGAACATACCCACCCTAGTCACACCCTGACTTAACCAAAATAATATAGAAAACAAAAATAACTAAGGTCAGGGCGTGACAGTACACCCCCCCCCCCCCCCAAAGGTGCGGACTCCAGGCCGCAAACCTGAAACTATAGGGAAGGGACTGGGTGGGCATCTACCCTAGATGGCTAAAGAAATATGGTCCCTCTGATTGGGAACCAATTCAGGCCACCATAGACATACAAATACCTAGACTTACAAAAAACCCTAGACAATACAAGAACGAACATACCCACCCTAGTCACACCCTGACTTAACCAAAATAATATAGAAAACAAAAATAACTAAGGTCAGGGCGTGACAGTACACCCCCCCCTCCCCAAAGGTGCGGACTCCAGGCCGCAAACCTGAAACTATAGGGAAGGGACTGGGTGGGCATCTACCCTCGGTGGCGGCTCTAGTTCTGGACGCCACCCCCCCTCTTTACACTGGTCCCTCCGCCTTTGTAGAGCTGAACTGTGGCTCGTCGCCGGAGGCTCTGGACTGTGGATCATTGCCGGAGACCCCGGAATGTGGATCATTGCCAGAGACCCCGAGCTGGGGACCGTCGCTGGAGATCGTCACTGGAGGTTCCGGACTCGGGATCGTCGCTGGTGGCTCCGGACTGGGGATCGTCGCTGGAGGCACCGGACTTGGGATCGTTGCTGGAGGGTCCGGACTGTGGCCCGTCGCTGGAGGTCCTGGACTGTGGCCCGTCGTTGGAGGTTCCGGACTGTGAACCGTCACCGGAAGCTTTGAACTGGGTACTGTCGCCGGATGCTCTGGACTTGGTACTGTCGTCGGAAGCTCTGGACTGGGTACGTCGCCGGAAGCTCAGGACTGCCGAGTCGCACTGGATACCTGGTGCGTGGTGCCGGCACTGGTGGTACCGGGCTGGAGACAGGCACCTCATGGCGAGTGCGAGGAGCAGGCACAGGACGTACTGGACTCTGGAAGTGCACTGGAGGCCTGGTGCGTGGTGCCGGCACTGGTGGTACCAGGCTGGGGACACGCACCTCAAGGCGAGTGCGGGGAGGAGGCACAGGATACACTGGGCCGTGGAGACGCATTGGAGATCTGGAACGTAGAGCTGGCTCAATACGTCCTGAATGGATTTCCCATTCTAGCCCGGCAAATGCGAAGAGCTGGAATAGATCGCACCGAATACGAACTGGAGACACCATGTGCATTTCTGCCTGACCAGTCACACACTCCCCACGGTAAGCACGAGGAGTTGGCTCAGGTCTCCAAACTGACTCAGCCAATCGCCTCGTGTGCCTCCCTCCAAATTTTTTTTATTGGGGCTGTCTCTCGGGCTTCCGTGCTAAACGTGTCCCCTCATATCGTCGCCGTTCATCCCGTGCTATCCCCACCTGCCTCCATGGTAGGCGATTCTCTCCTGCCAATATTTCCTCCCACGTCCAGGATCCTCCTTTACCGTCCAGTATTTCATCCCATTTTCATGCTGTCTGCTCCATCAAACGCTGCTTCTCCTTTTCACGCTGCTTGGTCCTTTTATGGTGGGTTCTTCTGTCAAGTTCGTTGTAATGAGGAGACCACGGTGGTTGTGGTTGTGTTTCAGATTATTTTGTGCCCAATAGAAAATAATGGTAAATAATGTATTGTGTCATTTTGGAGTCACTTTTATTGTAGATAAGAATATAATATGTTTCTAAACACTTCTACATTAATGTGGATGCTACCATGATTAGGGACAATCCTGAATGAGTCGTGAATAATGATGAGTGAGAAAGTTACAGAGGTATAAATATCATACAACCCAGAAATGCTAACCTCCCCTGTTATTGTAATGGTGGGAGGTTAGCATGTCTTGCGCTTTTGCCATTTGTGTGTCTGTAACTTTCTCACTCATCATTATTCACGATTAATTTGTAGTCACTGGGTGAATTGGTACACCAGCCAAAGTGTAACTAATAACTTCACAATGCCCAAAGGGATATTCAATGTCTGCTTTTTTTACCCATCTACCAATAGGTGCCCTTCTTTGTGAGGCATTGGAAACCTCCCTGGTCTTTGTGGTTTAGCTTGGGTTCCACTGCATTTCTACAGACAAAGGAATTCTCCGGTTGAAACATTATTGAAGATTTATGTTCAAAACATCCTAAAGATTGATTCTATACATCGTTTGACATGTTTCTACGGACTGTAATGGAACATTTTGACGTTTGTTTTCCTTGTTTTAGTGTTGGTCAGGACGTGAGCTGGGTCGGCATTCTATGTTGTGTGTCTAGTTTGTCTGTTTCTGTGGTTGGCCTGATATGGTTCTCAGAGGCAGGTGTTAGTCATTGTCTCTGATTGGGAACCATATTTAGGTAGCTTGTTTTGTGTTAGGGTTTGGGGGTGATTATTTCCGTGTCTGTGTTTGATTCAACACACAGAACTGTTTTCAGTTTTCACATTTATTGTTTTGTATATTTGTAGTCTTTTCTCGGTATTTGTCTTTATTAAAGATGTTTAACCCTAACCACGCTGCGTTTTGGTCCTCCTCTCCTTCCCAGGAAGAAAGCCGTTACACAGACATCTGCCAGAGTGGCATGAGCTGATCACATGTGTTCACGTGAGAGTTAGCTCGCGTTCCACTGCATTTCTACAGACAAAGGATTTATGTTAAAAACATCCTAAAGATTGATTCTATACATCGTTGACATGTTCCTACGGAATGTAACGGAACGTTTTGACTTTTCGGCTGCTCGCGCCTCATGAATTTGGATTACTGTGCTAAACACGAGAACAAAAAGGAGGTATTTGGACATAAATGATGGACATCGAACGCTAGCGTCCAACATTCCCTAGTGTGGTTATAATGTTTACATACCCTACATTACTCATCTCATATGTATATACTGTACTCTATACCATCTACTACATCTTGCCAATTCCGCACGGCCATCGCTCATCAATATATTTACATGTACATATTATTATTCATTCCTTTACACTTGTGTGTGTATAAGGTAGTTGTTTTGAAATTGTTAGATTACTTGTTAGATATTACTGCACGGTCAGAACAAGAAGCACAAGCATTTCGCTACACTCGCATTAACATCTGCTAACCATGTGTTTGTGACCAATAAAATGGGCTTTGATTTGATTCGACATTATGTACAATTTGTTTGAGATTGACAGATAATGTTTCAATGCAAAATACTTTATTTTGTGTTTGGGATCCTCAGCTCAGTTTGGAACCCTTAATCCAGGCTGGACAAGAGGAAGTCAACCTGCATTTCTAGATTCTCCATCACCTGCCACGAGAGCCTCTGTGGGCTTTCATAGATGGACTCATCGAGGTTGAAGATGGAGTCCAACCACGCCTTCATCTGATCCTGAAGACGACAGACACATCATCAACTATTATTTAATGACCAACTACAAAGAAAAGGATGAACAAACCATTTCACACAGTTCAGGATACAGAGAGAGAGAGAGAGAGAGAGGGAGAGGGAGAGAGAAATGCACCTTAATGAGGAAGTAGAAACTCCCAGCAGACTCTGTCCAGGCTCCTCCAGGAGGGCGAATCCTCATCATCACTTCAATGAGCAGATAAAAGAAGCTACCAGGCCTCTGGAGTAGGAACAGGGGACATGAGTGAGTGTCTACAGACCTGGTATGGCTACAGTGTGGATAGGGTAGATAAACAACAGGATGTTTACATTATTAAGGTCACTTACAGATGTTGGAAGAGATGTTTTTCCTTCAAGAAGGCTCAGTAGAACAAATTCATAAAATACATCCGTGAAATTGATGTGGTTGATCTGAAGTCAAACAAATAAGATAATTACATATTTTTCATTGACAAGCACTTTAGAAAGTCTCATTGAGGAGATGTTGAATGAGCAGACGGTGCCTGCAGCTAACGCTCAAGCTTGCATGTAAACCTACTCCTACAAGAGCCATCTCCAGCTCTAGTTGCTCCCTGTTTGCTGGCTCATTAATGAAGTTCACCAGGATGTCGTAGGCCTGCTGAAACTGCCTCACATCCTCAAAACAAAACAATCATAAAATTCCTTAGAACTTGGATAATAAACTCAATGATTCAGGTCTGTAATTCAGAGGGCCTCTGATTGTTTGGCTTGTAAAACATTGGAACTTTTCAACTAATCCTTATGAATTACTATTGCCTAAATGTAAGCCACTGGGCAAAGACTGGTTGAATCAACTTTGTTTCCTTGTCATTTCAACAACAAGAAATGTAATGTGATGATGTTGAATGAACATGGAAAACTGATTGGAATTGAAAAAAGTCATCAACGTATTTTTTTCACCAAACTCTTAATCGAAGTCCAATGACATGGTACATTTGTTGTATTGATTTCACATTGAATTCAAATTTGTTGACAACTCAAACAAATGTAGCTAAACACGACACGCTGAAATGACATCTGTGCCCAGTTGGAACCATATATCTGGTCTGATGAATGTTGTACAATTATTTGAATGGTTACCTGCTGGTTGAGCTCGGACAGTCCACTCAACACCATCCTCCCAGCGTGGGTGAGGTAATTAAGGGAGGTACTGTCTGAGGATGTCAGAGCCTGTGAGAACAAGACAGTACATTTAGAAATGGTACAGAAATGTACATCAAATGAAATTCAAAAGGTGGTAAATTCACACTTTCTCACCTCCATAGCAAGTCGGATACCTTCCAACCTCAGAGAGAAGTTGCTTGTCCCTTGGTTTCCAAAGTAACTCCTGTAAATAGAAATGTTTAGTAGCAAATGTGCAACATAATAAGCTAAAGCATACATTAATGTCATGAGATTAAGATATCCTTTTATGTTAGCCTATGTTACAACTGCAGGATTTATAAAAACCATACCAATGTAGGATCTTAATTTGATCACTCATTTGTTGCTGAGACACTGGTAGTGTATTTTAGCTTTAAAAAGGCTTTTAAAGTTTGGAATTTCCACTTGGAAAGCTGTTATCAAGGCAAATGGTGGCAATATGAAGAATCTTAAACATTACATTTATTTTGATTTGTTTCACACTTCTTTGGTTACTACAAGATTCCATGTGTTCTTTCATAGTTTTAATGTCTTCACTATTATTCTACAACGTAGAAAAGAGTAAAAATACAGAAAAACCCTTGAATTAGTATGTGTTTGAAAACTTTTGACCGGTAGTGTATATAAAGTGTTTCAACTCTATATCTGAAATGCTAAAAGTGTCTTCTTTTTTAAGACCATATCCATGTGTGTGAAGTATATACTTTTGTTTCAAAGTAGATTTGTTTAAAACTACAAAGAAACACTGTGTGTGACCCTGATTTAGCCCACTGTAGTAAAAGGTTATTAAGGTCCTACATCTGTATAACTACAATATAGGGGCAGATTATTTCAAAGCAAATGTTTTTACTATAGATGAACACATGAAAGCCAACTCACCACAGCTGGGGCACATCTGCAACATTATGTTGCTCCTCCACAAACTCCTAAAACAGACATCACATTAACATCAACTCTGGGCTCCCAAGGTAAGTCAGTTAAGAATTTGTTCCTAGATAAGTAAATAAAATAAATACTAAACTGCATTTCACCTGCAACTGAAGAGGACAAAACATTCAGTGACATCATAACAATACTTTCATCCTGACCTAAAAACTTGACAAACCTGTTGAAACCAAAACACTGTGCTTGGAACACAATGACACTGAGACACACACCTGTACACACAAGTACAAATGTCAGGAAAACAAATAAAAAGGGTTATTGACTGTAGAAAGAGTTTTACCTGAGGACTGCTGTCAGGGGTCTGGTCCTGGGTGAAGTGGTAAGGTGGAGGGGAAGGGAACGGGGAGGCGGAGGGGGAGGTGGAGAATCCTGGGGGAACTGCTGAGAGGAGCCAGAGGACGGCTCATGAGGGGTGGTGATAATGTCAGAGGTAGAGAACTGATACGTCATCATGTCATCCCCCCTCTCCTGGAACCCCTCCACTGTGGTGGAGATATCCACCTGCTGTTTAACAAACACAATGTTGAAAACCCCTCAACCAAAAACTGGAATAAATCCTACCACAGAGAAACAACGATGCATACCTGGGCGTCCTCATAATAGGAGAACTCTGACCTCCTCTTGACGAGGCAAGAACTGAGTCCATGGATCCTTCTACCAAGATACTAAAAATGAGGATAGAAATGTAAATGTATCATTTCATTTGGTCAACATTTATTTAAAAAGGTAAATGGATATTTGCCACTTTCCATTTTCTTTTATGAGTGTTTGACTGTACCTTAATACCAGTCACCTCCTTGTTGGTGAGGACCACCTGGACATTACCCTTTCAAAGAGACACAGGGAAAAATTACATTTCATTCAGGAAATATAAGTAGCCCTATAATTGGTGCATCATTTGACACAAATCAGCTGCATTTGAGATGAAAGATCAGTTGAGAATCTCTCACCCATGGGTCCAGGATTTTTTCCTGAATGACTCTGCTCCACCACAGCTGTTTCTCCACTCCCCTCACAATGCACAGGTGATGCATGTCCTCTTCGTTTTGCTATAAGGAAAAACGGCTTCCGTCTGCACACATCTCTGTATATTTTAGCTGTAGATTTCTATATCATTTGGCAGGTGATCACCACTGGCAGTAATATAGAGCCCACATGATGTTCGTACAACAACTTTCCTCTAGGTTTCAATTAGGACCAGACATACAAAAGAAACCCCAGAGACAAATGGGAGTTAAAACACACAGGTGTGTTCATAAATGTTAAGAATATGTCTGAAGTACCTGCACTCGTCCATAACGGATTATCCAGGTATGGAAATGAAACGAACCCCAGTTCCCAACCAGCTGCATCTTCTCATAGGGAACACCAGAGTCTTCACTATTTGGCTGCAAAACAAAGACATCCCCTAATTGTATCGCTTTCCCTGTGATTAATAATAAACAGACCAAGGGATTAAAGCCAGACAGGGCTGCTGCCCAACCTCCTCATACACATAAAAAGGAACAAGACAGGATCAATTTATGAGTCAGTTTGAATGATAGACTGGTAGCCTATAGGAGTGACCGACTGGTATTTGGAGGATCTCAAAAGGAGGCCACTGCATTATAGATTCTGAAAGGGTTGGCAGTTGAACTACACTGGTCTGTGTTCAAATGTTAAGGAAACACCTGACATCCACTGGATGTCAGAAGGTGAATTCACCAATTTGTAAGTCGCTCTGGATAAGAGCGTCTGCTAAATGACTTAAATGTAAATGTAATCTGCACATGAATGGCTACCTGTTCAGTTTGAGAAGTCAGTTCCTCCCACACCATCCTCCCTAGAGGAGTGAAACAGATGAAAATCGGCTGTTCCATCATGAACATCTGTGAAAAATAAGAAACAGCTTTAAAGACGTCAAAGTATCAATCTACCATAGTGGATACTGAAGGTAATTATCCCTATCAGATCACATGAGCATTGGTTTATTTTCGTCATGGTTACCTGTGTATTTAATACTGCCAGCTCTCTCACCAGCATGTTCCCATCATGGTTTAGGTAATACGTTGGCTGCAGTTTGACAGGCTATAACAAAAGGGAATATGTTTACAGAAATGCATTTCCATACGTTTTTTCTTCTTCAGAGAATGTTATGTTTATGTTTAAGCCCCCCCCCCCCCAAAAGACCAGAGAGTATCAGCATGGATGGACTCACGGTGCTTGAAACCCACTGAGGTCCAGACCAAGAGATTAAAGTCAGACCGGGCTGCTGCTGAACCTCCTCATCCACATACTAAGGAACAAGACAGGATCAATTTAAGAGTCCGTTTGAATGATAGACTGGTAGCCTAAAGGAGTGACAGACATATAGGGAGGATCGCAAGTGGTGGCCGCTGATTATAGATTCTAAAAGATTTGACAGTTGAACTACACAGGTCTGTGTTCTAAGGTTGAGGAAACATCTGAGGTACCTGCATATGAATGGCTACCTGTTCAGTTTGAGAAGACAGTTCCTCCCACACTAACTTCCCTACAGGAGTGAAACATATGAAAATAGTCTGATCCATCGTGAAAATCTGTGAGAAAAGGAGGGAAAGGACAACAAAGTATTTCACCACCGTTGTGGATACTGAAGGTAATCCTGCATATTAGATAAGATGATCTTTGTCCAATGATCTGCATGGTTACCTGTGTGTTTAACACTGCCAGCTCTCTCACTATCATCCTCCCAGCAAGGGTAAGGTAATAAGTCAGCTGCAGTTGTAAAAAATATGGAATATGTTTACAGAAATGTATTCCCATATTGTTCTTCAGAAAACGTCATGTTTGTGTTTAAGTTACATAAACCAGTCTATAGACCAGAGTGAAGACAAGAGAGTGTCAGTACTGTTGGACTTACAGTGCTGGGAACCCACAGAGGTCCAGACCAAGGGACTAAAGCCAGACAGGGACGCTGCCCAACCTCCTCATCCACAAACTAAGGAATAAATCAGGATCCATTTTCAAGTCAGTAAAATTACAGTTTGAATGTCAGATTGTTATTGAACCAGTCCTGATAATGAAGCAGTATTGTTATAGCCTGGGTGCCAGGCGGTTTCAGCTCTCTGACAACTCCTTATGGGATTGTCATGCAAATATCATTTTGCCACGATGGAATTGGCAAGAGAGCAGAAACCGACCGGTACCAGACTATTGACAGGCCTACAGTATTCTTACCTGAACAAGGACTGGGTCCCCCTGGTCCAGGGTGGGATCATGATCTTTATGAATAAACAATAAAGGATTATTTTCTCTAAGTTGAAGAAATACTACAAGACACCAAACATCTGTCCATGTAGTTAGGCTGATCTTATAATTGAATTGTGTTTATATTGTATGATATCACATTGTATTTATGTGTCTGCATAATGTACCAATATCTTCAATTAAACCTAAAGAAAAGGTTTGGTTTCAGAGGAGCATGTTCGTTTGTTGTTGTTAATAGTGGAATTACTAGCCATCATCATGTCATCAAATCAGTCCTAAATGGCACCCTATTCCCTATTTATAGCACTACTATTAACCAGAGCCTTTTGACCATATAACTGTAAAATAAATAAATAGGGAATAGGGTATAGGGTGCCATTTTAGACGACGCCTGAATATAGTTTCAGTCCGGACTATATACAGCATGTCAAAAAGTAAGGAGGACCACGGAACTCTTCATATCATTCATTAAAATGCCTTCATTTGTATGTCATGTTCAATGGAAACAATGTTTAAAAACTTTCCATTGAACATTCCATACAAATAAAGGCATTTTAATACATTTTATGAAGAGTGCCTTGGTCCTCCTTTCTTTTTGATAGCCAATTTACCCCTTTTACCAAAGAGCACCTTCTGTCTACCAAAAGCTACTATTGTGTATCTTAGCAGCGCTTCCTTCCTCCTTTTTTTCTACATGTATATACAGTCAGTATTGCAATTAAGACATTGTTAAATCTGTAAATGTACCCTCCTCAACCGTGACAACACGGTCCACGATCTCCAAGGTGGCCGGTTCATCCTCACCGACGCCGTAATATTTGTTATAAAAGTAGACTGTCGAACCCGTCGCGATCACCAGGCCAGCTGCACACAGAAGCGGCCGCTCGCGGAGCAATCTCAGCGTGGTCGCTTTCAAAAAACTACTGAACATAGGCCTACTCATTATCGCCCTTCATACTGCTGTGATTTGACCGAGTTCAAGACCATTTGACACTTTCTTAGAATCAAAGGGTTTAATAGAGAACCATTAATACGTCAAATTATTCCATTCGGAATGGTTGGCAATGTCACAATGGGAGGAACATGTTTACCAAACTGATTTAAAAACACTCAACTGTGACATCAATTTTGGGGATGATTTGGGAGTTTATAAAATTGTGAACCATGGTTTAGAGAGCAGTGGGATTAGAGCAGTTTGGCAAATACATATTGCTCTAACACACGAGTAGAAAAAGGGGCTGCGCCACAATGCATAATGCGCTCTCCATGGTGCTGAAAAGGAACGTTCTTTCCTGCATTCATCATCTCCCTGTTCAAAGTCGAGCCCACTCACTGAACCACTCTCACTTTCACATTCAATGTGTCAAAGCATTCAACTTCCACGCGTGGGACTAAAACATAATTCAAATTAAGATCCTAAATCTGTATCAAAATATCCTGTGTAGAGGGGTGGGGGATTGTGGCAGATATCACAGGTAATCAGCCTTTGTAGATCTGAATATGAAGAAGAGACAGTTGAAAGGGGAAGAGACGAAAATAGGGACTTGTGGAACTGTCCATGAGGTGCAAAAAACTACAATTAGAGGCTGAGTCATTGTGTAAAAGCCAAGTTTACACATTTGGGGCTTATCCAAACATTGACAATACAACTGGGTGTCCATAGGCATGATCTCACCCAAGGTAATAGATACAGTTTGTATAGCATACTAAGTTTCCTTCTTGAGACCTGAAGTATGGTCTACCCATGTGCTATTGGCTAAACCTATGCCTCATCCAGTCACTTGTTGAAAATCATTAGGCATCAGCCAATCAAGGCAGCCAAACATCTCCCATGTCCATGTCAAGCACAGTCCAAGAATAATTGACTGCTTGTTGTTTTTGGCATTACTTCACATTTAATTGTCAAATATATCTAGTGTAAGATTTGATTTCTACTTCGAACACTTTGAAACAAGTTTCTCCAGAAGGATGCCAACACATAAGGTCATGTTGCAAATTGAAATTGTCAGCCTTCGTGTTTGAGCGTCTCGGACAGCTAACTATTAGCTCTGTCAGCTTTAGCTTACATTGACATACCAGGAAATTTGACCTTCACTGTTTGAAGGAGTGTGTCATCTGAATGTTTGAGGCCAAGCCATTTTGAGCCATGGGAAGACAGTTACAGCATACAGAGCACTGGTAGCCAACTTCTTCTATTTCATTTGAATAATGTCTCCTTCTTATGGCTGTTTTACACAGGAAGTAAGACTCTGTGCAAGTAGAGATACTGGTGTGCAAAAGAGCAGAAAAGTAAATAAAAACAGTATTTGGATGAGGTAGGTTGATTGGGTGGGCTATTTACAGATGGACTATGTACAGCTGCAGCGATTGGTTAGCTGCTCAGATAGCTGATGTTTAAAGTTGGTGAGGGAAATAAAAGTCTCCAGCTTCAGCAATATTTGCAATTCGTTCCAGTCACTGGCAGCAGAGAACTGGAAGGAAAGGCAGCCAAATGAGGTGTTGGCTTTGGGGATGTGTCTGAACTAGATGAAGCCTCACACCTGAGATCCACATGACTTATTTTATCAGGGTCTATTCAAATCAAAATTAAATCAAATCAAATGTTTTGGTCACATACACATGGTTAGCAGATGTTAATGCGAGTGTAGCGAAATGCTTGTGGTTCTAGTTCCGACAATGCAGTAATAACCAATGAGTAAACTAACCGAACAATTCCAAAATGACTATCTTATACACACAAGTGTAAAGGGATAAAGAATATGTACATAAAGATTTATGAATGAGTGATGGTACAGAACGGCATAAGCAAGATGCAGTAGATGGCATCGAGTACAGTATATACATGAGATTAGTAATGTCGGGTATGTAAACAAAGTGGCTTAGTTTAAAGTGGCTAGTGATATATTTTTACATCAATTTCCATCAATTTCCATTATTAAAGTGGCTGGAGTTGAGTCAGTGTGTTGGCAGCAGCCACTCAATGTTAGTGGTGGCTGTTTAACAGTCTGATGGCCTTGAGATAGACGCTGTTTTTCAGTCTCTCGGTCCCTGCTTTGTTGGACCTGTACTGACCTTGCCTTCTGGATGATAATGGGGTGAACAGGTGGTTGTTGTCCCTGATGATCTTTATGGCCTTCCTGTGACATCGGGTGGTGTAGGTGTCCTTGAGGGCAGGTAGTTTGCCCCCGGTAATGCATTGTGCAGACCTCACTACCCTCTGGAGAGCATTACGGTTGTTTGCGGAGCAGTTGCCGTATCAGGCGGTGATACAGCCCAACAGGATGCTCTCGATTGAGCATCTGTAAAAGTTTGTGAGTGTTTTTGGTGACATGCCAAATTTCTTCAGGCTCCTGAGGTTGAAGAGGCGCTATTGCGCCTTCTTCACCACACTGTCTGTGTGGACCATTTCAGTTTGTCCGTGATGTGTACACAGAGGAACATAAAACTTTCCACCATCTCCACTAGTGTCCCATCGATGTGGATAGGGGGGTGATCCCTCTGCTGTTTCCTGAAGTCCACGATCATCTCCTTTGTTTTGTTGACGTTGAGTGTGAGGTTATTGCCCTGACACCACTCTTCGAGGGCCCTCACTTCCTCCCTGTAGGCCATCTCGACGTTGTTGGTAATCAAGCCGACCACTGTAGTGTCATCTGCAAACTTGATGATTGAGTTGGAGGCGTGCATGGCCACGCAGTCATGGGTGAACAGGGAGTACAGGAGAGGTCTGAGAAAGCACCCTTTTGGGGCCCCAGTGTTGAGGATCAGCTGGGTGGAGATGTTGTTTCCTACCCTCACCACCTGGGGGTGGCCCGTCAGAAAGTCCAGGACCCAGTTGCACAGGGCGGGTTCTCGAGCTTAATTACGAGTTTAGGGGGTACTATGGTGTTAAATGATGAGCTGTCATTGATGAACAACGTTCTTACATAGGTATTCCTCTTGTCCAGATGGGTGTGATTGCGATTGCGTCGCCTGTGGACCTATTGGGGCGGTAATCACATTGGAGTGGGCCAGGGGTGTCAGGTAGGGTGGAGGTGATATGATCCATGACTAGTTTCTTGAAGCACTTCATGATGACGAAAGTGAGGGAATAGCTACACGGTTTCTATATGTTTCTGGTTGCCTTGCCATGATTAAACGCAATGGTTCGCGCATTAGGTTTTGCGTGAATGCTGCCATCAATCCATGGTTTCTGTTTGGGGAAGGTTTAAATAGTCGCCGTGGGTACAACATCACTGATGCACTTGCTATTAAACTCGCTCACCGAATCAGCGTATACATCAACGCTGTTGACTGAGTCTATCCGGAACATATCCCAGTCCACGTGATTGAAGCAATCTTGAAGCGTGGAATCAGATTGGTCGGACCAGCGTTGAACAGACCTGAGCACAGGCATTTCCTGTTTTAGTTTCTGTCTATAGGCTGGGAGCAACAAAATGGAGTCGTGGACAGATTTGCCGAAAGGAGGGCGTGTGACGTTCTGACCTTAGTTCCTTTGTTTTGTCTTTGTTTTTGGTTGGCCAGGGCGTTAGTTGGGGTGGGCAGTCTAGTATGGTCCTCAATCAGAGGCAGGTGTCGTTCGTTGTCTCTGATTGAGAATCTAACTTAGGTAGCCTTTTCCCACCTGTGTTTTGTGGGTGATTGTTTTCTGTTTTATGTCTTCACGAGACAGGACTGTTTCGTTCTTTCACTTTGTTGTTTTGTTATTCAGTGTTCAGTTGATTTATTAAATATTAACATGGACAGATACCACGCTGCGCATTTGTCCGATCATGACTACTCTCCCTAAGTTGACAAGGAGAATCATTACAGGGCGAGGGAGGGTGAGGGAGGGCTTTGTATGCGTCACAGAATTTAGAGTAGCAATGATCCAGAAAGCTGCCAGCACGGGTCACACATTCGATATGATGATAATATTTATGGAGCATTGTTTTCAGATGAGCTTTGTTAAAATCCCCAGCTGCAATAAATACAGCCTCAGGATATGTGGTTTCCAGTGTACATAGATTCCAATGAAGTTCTTTCAGGGTCATCGAGGTGTCTGCATGGGGGGGATAGACAATGCTGTGATTATTATCGAAGATAATTCTCTTAGTTGATAATGCGATCGGCATTTGATTGTAAGGAATTATAGGTCAGATGAACAAAAGGACTTGAGTTCCTGTATGTTGTTTTGAACACACCACAACTCGTTAATCATAAGGCATACACCTCCACCCTTCTTCTTAGCAGAGAGATGTTTGTTTCTGTCGGCGCAATGTTTGAAGAAACCGGGTGACTGTACCGACTCTGATTACTACCCCGAGTGAGCCATGTTTCTGTGAAACAGAGAATGTTACCATCTCTGATGTCTCTCGGGAAGGCATCCCTTGCTCGAATTTTGTCTACCTCGTTGTCAACAGACTGGACATTGGTGAGTAGTAATTCAGAATTCGGAATTCATGTAAACCCAAAAAGTAGGTATCTTGGCACTTACACCTGACATGGGGTTAAGGAGCCTACACATTTCTGTACTGAATGAAATACTGTATTACCACTACTTTTTAAAAACCATGTCGACATTTATTTCCCAAACAACTCAACCCAAACATTCAACCTGTTAGATTCTGGGTTAAACTTGGAACATTGTTATAATCAGAAGTTAATGGTTATCTGTAGGAGCCAGATGGCTTTGGAATGTGTAGGGGAGACGGATGGAGATCTTAGAACCTAACAATGTCACAGACGGAGAGAGGGTAATGTATAATGCTTACATTATGTCAGGATATGTTACTGTTAGCCATCAGGGATCTTATGGGAGGGATCCTCTGGGAGGAGAACACAGTCTGGTGTCAATCACCATGACACCCTTGAGTTGGGGAGGAGTAAGCACTACGGGTAGAGGTCAGGTCAGATGAAGTCAGGAAGAACAGATATCACTAAGGTTCTGTCAAGCAACAGAGATGCATTGGCTGTTTAGAAGTGGAGGAGGAGACTCATCCGAGGAGAAAGGGTTAAATATTAGTGCTTGTTTGAAATGTCGTTGTCTGAATGCAGCTGTATTGACCCTTTAGGAAGAATTAAACTTGGTTAAGCTTTTCTTGTGTCCGTTGAGTTATTTACTGTGAGATTGAGAACCTAACAAACCCAGTCACAATCACTTTGTTTTGTATTTTAATAATTATATGCATTTTCTAACAAAGGTTTAACAACTAACAAACACATCTATTCATTTTTTTTTTAGCCCTTTTACTCCCCAATTTCATGATATCCAATATCCAGTCTTGTCCCATCGCTGCTACTCCCCTACGGACTCGGGAGAGGTGAAGGTCGAGAGGCATGCATCCTCTGAAACACGAACCCGCCTAGCTTGTTGACACACTGCTCGCTTCACCGGAAGCCAGCAGCACCAATATGTTGGAGGAAACACCGTACAGCTGGCGACTGAAGCCAGCGTGCATGCGCCTGGCCACCACAAGGAGTCGCTAGAGCGCGATGGGACAAGGACATCCCAGCCGGCCAAACTCTCCGCTAACCAAGACGACGCTGGGCCAATTGTGAGCCACCTCATGGATCTCCCGGTCAAGGCCGTCTGCGACACAGCCCAGATCTGAAGTGACGCCTCTAGCAGTGATCAGAACCTTAGACCGCTACACCTCTCGGGAGGCCACTTTGTACTTTTTTAAAACACTTTTTACATAGGTCAGTCCTTGTAGTTACCTCATACCCAGGCAATAATGCCTTGCATTACGCCTGGGAAGAAAATTCTTCAGTTTCCTCAACTTTCCATTGGCTCAGTCATTGGCTCAACTTGTCTCATAGCCATTGGTTCAACTTACCCAAAGGAAAACATTTAGACTTTATTTTCTGACACAGCTACCATGATGCACTTTCATGACAGGTTTAGTACCTCATATTAACGTTTCTAGAGATCCCAACTGATGTATAGAACAATCTTAAAGTGATCTTCTTTGGTTTAGAGACAAGTATAATGAAACCTCTAACACATTAAATTAATCTGATTTGGTGAAAATCTGTTGTTGGACCTCATTTGCTTCTCTCTTTTTCCATGTGGTTTCTTTCTTCATAGACTACATGAAAGGATGACCTCTTCCTAATTATTTGTCAAATGATTCATTTTGTGTATGGTTTCCTCAAAATAAAGGTGGCTCAATTTACCCCTTTGGCTCAAATTACCCCACTCTCCCTTATGCAGATTATGAACAAATATGGGGTTCAAATCATCATTGGTCATCTGAGTTTAGATATAAGCCTCTGCTCTGATTCAAACAAGAGGGATTAAATGATCATCCTACCTAATGGATGTTGAAAGAATTATTCTGTCCTACCTGGTACAAGATGAGTAGGGGTCCCACCACACAAGAAGTAGATTATTTTAGGACTTTTATTGTAGCCTTCTATAATATTAATACAGTTGTCTATGTAATAATACTGATTGTATATTCATCAGATTTGAAAGAAGCAACATGAATTTCTGGTCAACTCCAAGAGCCAGTAAGTAACCCTCCTGCAGGTGCAATAAGCCCTCTAGCCCATTAGAGGACAGCATTGATTTATTTTTCACAGCTATGTCTACTAATAGGATAACAAGTTACATTAATGGCATATACTGTAACTGGATTGACAAGTTCATGAATGTCAAGAACAATGTCTGCATATCTAGTCTCACAATGCAAGCAGGTGATACATGCTCACCTCCTTTCCTGCCTGAGAGAGCTGTCTTTCTGACAGCTGTTTCCTTCTGTGTATAAAAAGTTGAACAAAACAGATGACTCATATTAAGTCATCAAGACTGATAGATATAGACTATATTTTGGCTCGTAAGTCCTTTAATTTTAGATATTCATTTTCAAATGGTGTACATCTAAGACAGTTATAGGAGACATATAGCTTGAAAGGGGTAGGGAACACCATTACAGTTTACTTGCTTTGTGATTCTATTTCTCCTGTGGAAAGTGTTATGGTTCATGGCCAATTATTGCCTCATTCTACTACCATTGCACAACAACCACTAAGTACTACTGCTGAAATACTACAAACTTGTTTATAAAATGTTGTTTACACATACTCTTGCACTGATATACCCACAACTCCATTGTGTGATCTTAACACACTCATAAAATTGCAAATAGTATCTTTGTAGTCAATAGCAAAGCTTTTTCTGGTTCTGACCTTATCTCCTAAATTGGTTCATCTGTGAAACAGCACAGTTAAAAATATATGGCAAATAGAAAAAAAACTGGATGGACATCAGAAATAGATGAGAGAGGTTTTTTTAATTTAATTTTTTTATTTCACCTTTATTTAGCCAGGTAGGCTAGTTGAGAACAAGTTCTCATTTGCAACTGCGACCTGGCCAAGATAAAGCATAGCAGTGTGAACAGACAACACAGAGTTACACATGGAGTAAACAAAACAATTAACAAGTCAATAACACAGTAGGGGAAAAAAGAGAGTCTATATACATTGTGTGCAAAAGGCATGAGGAGGTAGGTGAAAAATTAAAATTTTGCAGATTAAGACTGGAGTGATAAATGATCAGATGGTAGAGATATTGGTGTGCAAAAAAGCAGAAAAGTAAATAAATATAAACAGTATGGGGATGAGGTAGGTAAAATTGGGTGGGCTGTTGACCGATAGACTATGTACAGCTGCAGCGATCGGTTAGCTGCTCAGATAGCAGATGTTTGAAGTTGGTGAGGGAGATAAAAGTCTCCAACTTCAGCGATTTTTGCAATTCGTTCCAGTCACAGGCAGCAGAGACCTGGAACGAAAGGCGGCCAAATGAGGTGTTGGCTTTAGGGATGATCAGTGAAATACACCTGCTGGAGCGCGTGCTACGGGTGGGTGTTGCCATCGTGACCAGTGAACTGAGATAAGGCGGAGCTTTACCTAGCATGGACTTGTAGATGACCTGGAGCCAGTGGGTCTGGCGATGAATATGTAGCGAGGGCCAGCCGACTAGAGCATACAGGTCGCAGTGGTGGGTGGTATAAGGTGCTTTAGTAACAAAACGGATGGCACTGTGATAAACTGCATCCAGTTTGCTGAGTAGAGTGTTGGAAGCTATTTTGTAGATGACATCGCCGAAGTCGAGGATCGGTAGGATAGTCAGTTTTTCTAGGGTAAGTTTGGCGGCGTGAGTGAAGGAGGCTTTGTTGCGGAATAGAAAGCCGACTCTAGATTTGATTTTAGAATGGAGATGTTTGATATGAGTCTGGAAGGAGAGTTTACAGTCTAGCCAGACACCTAGGTACTTATAGATGTCCACATATTCTAGGTCGGAACCATCCAGGGTGGTGGTGCTAGTCGGGCGTGCGGGTGCAGGCAGCGAACGGTTGAAAAGCATGCATTTGGTTTTACTAGCGTTTAAGAGCAGTTGGAGGCCACGGAAGGAGTGCTGTATGGCATTGAAGCTCGTTTGGAGGTTCGATAGCACAGTGTCCAAGGACGGGCCGGAAGTATACAGAATGGTGTCGTCTGCGTAGAGGTGGATCAGCGAATCGCCCGCAGCAAGAGCAACATCATTGATATATACAGAGAAAAGAGTCGGCCCGAGAATTGAACACTGTGGCACCCCCATTGAGACTGCCAGAGGACCGGACAGCATGCCCTCCGATTTGACACACTTTAGTTGGTGAACCAGGCAAGGCAGTCATCAGCAAAACCGAGGCTACTGAGTCTGCCGATAAGAATATGGTGATTGACAGAGTCGAAAGCCTTGGCAAGGTCGATGAAGACGGCTGCACAGTACTGTCTTTTATCGATGGCGGTTATGATATCGTTTAGTACCTTGAGCGTGGCTGAGGTGCACCCGTGACCGGCTCGGAAACCAGATTGCACAGCGGAGAAGGTAAGGTGGGATTCGAGATGGTCAGTGACCTGTTTGTTGACTTGGCTTTCGAAGACCTTAGATAGGCAGGGCAGGATGGATATAGGTCTGTAACAGTTTGGGTCCAGGGTGTCTCCCCCTTTGAAGAGGGGGATGACTGCGGCAGCTTTCCAATCCTTGGGGATCTCAGACAATATGAAAGAGAGGTTGAACAGGCTGGTAAAAGGGGTTGCGACAATGGATAGTTTCAGAAATAGAGGGTCCAGATTGTCAAGCCCAGCTGATTTGTACGGGTCCAGGTTTTGCAGCTCTTTCAGAACATCTGCTATCTGGATTTGGGTAAAGGAGAACCTGGAGAGGCTTGGGCGAGTAGCTGCGGGGAGGGGGGGTGCGGAGCTGTTGGCCAAGGTTGGTGTAGCCAGGAGGAAGGCATGGCCAGCCGTTGAGACATGCTTGTTGACGTTTTCGATAATCATGGATTTATCGGTGGTGACCGTGTTACCTAGCCTCAGTGCAGTGGGAAGCTGGGAGGAGATGCTCTTGTTCTCCATGGACTTCATAGTGTCCCAGAACTTTTTGGAGTTAGAGCTACAGGATGCAAATTTCTGCCTGAAGAAGCTGGCCTTTGCTTTCCTGACTGACTGTGTGTACTGGTTCCTGACTTCCCTGAACAGTTGCATATCGCAGGAACTATTCGATGCTATTGCAGTCCTCCACAGGATGTTTTTGTGCTGGTCGAGGGCAGTCAGGTCTGGAGTGAACCAAGGGCTATATCTGTTCTTCGTTCTGCATTTTTTGAACGGAGCATGCTTATCTAAAATGGTGAGGAAGTTACTTTTAAAGAATGACCAGGCATCCTCAACTGACGGGATAAGGTCAATGTCCTTCCAGGATACCTGGGCCAGGTCGATTTGAAAGGCCTGCTCAAGAAAGTGTTTTAGGGAGCGTTTGACAGTGATGAGGGGTGGTCGTTTGACTGCGGATCTGTAGCGGATACAGGCAATGAGTCAGTGATCGCTGAGATCCTGGTTGAAGACAGCGGAGGTGTATTTGGAGGGCCAGTTGGTCAGGATGACGTCTATGAGGGTGCCCTTGTTTAAAGATTTATGGTTGTACCTGGTGGGTTCCTTGATGATTTGTGTGAGATTGAGGGCATCTAGCTTAGATTGTAGGACTGCCGAGGTGTTAAGCATTTCCCAGTTTAGGTCACCTAACAGAACAAACTCTGAATCTTGATGGGGGGCAATCAATTCACAAATGGTGTCCAGGGCACAGCTGGGAGCTGAGGGGGGTCGGTAGCAGGCGGCAACAGTGAGAGACTTATTTCTGGAGAGAGTAATTTTTTTTAAATTAGTAGTTCGAACTGTTTGGGTATGGACCTGGAAAGCATGACATTACTTTTCAGGCTAACTCCTCCCCCTGTGGCAGTTCTATCTTGATGGAAAATGTTATAGTTGGGTATGGAAATCTCAGAATTTTTGGTGGCCTTCCTGAGCCAGGATTCAGACACGGCAAGGACATCAGGGTTAGCAGTGTGTGCTAAAGCAGTGAGTAAAACAAACTTAGGGAGAAGGCTTCTGATGTTGACATGCATGAAACCAAGGCTTTTTCGATCACAGAAGTCAACAAATGAGGGTGCCTGGGGACATGCAGGCCCTGGTTTTACCTCCACATCACCCGCGGAACCGAGGAGGAGTAGTATGAGGGTGCGGCTAAAGGCTATCAAAACTGGTCGCTTAGAGCGTTGGGGACAAAGAATAAAAGGAGCAGATTTCTGGGCATGGTAGAATATATTCAGGGCATAATGCGCAGACAGGGGTATGGTGGGGTGCGGGTACAGCGGAGGTAAGCCCAGGCACTGGGTGATGATAAGAGAGGTTGTATCTCTGGACATGCTGGTTGTAATGGGTGAGGTCACCGCATGTGTGGGAGGTGGGACAAAGGAGGTATCAGGGGTATGAAGAGTGGAACTAGGGGCCCCATTGTAAACTAAAACAATGATAACTAACCGTAACAACAGTATACAAGGCATATTGACATTTGAGAGAGACATACAGCAAGGCATACAGTAATCACAGGTGTTGATTGGGAGAGCTAGCTAAACCAGTAGGTGAGACAACAACAGCTAATCAGCTAGCACAACAACAGCAGGTAAAATGGCGTTGACTAGGCAGAGAGGGTCGGATTAACTACACACAGAGCCTGAGTGCGGCTAGGGCCGACAGATAAAACATAAACAAACAGAATGGAGTACCATGATTAATGGACAGTCCAGCAGGCATCAGCTATGTAGCCAAGTGATCACAGTGTCTAGGGGGCAGCGGTGGATGGGACAGGGAAGCTAGACTGGCGAGTATTATCCAGGCTAAAAAAACTGTCTGGCTGTGCAGAAGGTAAAAGCCGCTAGCAGTGTTTAACAATTACTAAATAGCTTGTAGCTAGTTAGCTGGTTGGCTTCTGGAGGTTCTTGAATGTGTTCTAAAAATTAAAAATAATAGCGATTCCGTATCACATTGGGTGAGGCAGGTTACCGGAAGGTAAAACCGAATTAAAAATCGAAAAGAGATTGAAAGTAAATATGGGTCCAGTGAGTGGTTGGGCTGGCTGGGGACACGGTGATTCAGACAGTTAGCAGGCCTGTGCTAACAAGCTAACAGTTAGTAGGCCGGGGCTAAACAAGCTAGCAGTTAGCAGGCCGAATTAGCAAGCAAGCAGATAGCAAGGGCTAGAAAGTTAGCCTTTGGGGGACGTCGCGATGGGGGTTGAGTCTGTTTATGCCTCTTCATGCGATGGGGTTTGAGTGTGTTTATGCCTCTTCATGCGGTGACATCGATAGACCGGTCGTGGGTCCGGATATTGTAGCCCAGGAGTATGCTTCGGTGGTAGCACAGGAGTTCTGGTCGGGTGAGCTGCCAGCTAAGTGGATGGAAACGCTAGCCAGGAGAAGTCATCCGGGGTTGCGGTTAGCTAGTTAGCTAGTTGTGAAGATCCAGATGAAAAAGTTCCATTTGCGGTGGGAATCCTGGGATAAAAATAATAGGTCCGTTATGCTATGGTTAGAGTCGCGTTGTTTGAACTGGCGAGAGCTTTCCGAGCTAAAGGTTAGCTGGTGACCGCTTGCAATGGTTTGCTGACTTATAGCTGGTAGTTAGCTGGCTAGCTTCAGTTGAGGGGTAGAGGAAGGACAGGACTAAAATCAAACAAAATATAACTATCTTAAAGTAGTATATAGTACGTATAATCTGCTAGTGGAGCCTAAGTGTTATTGTTCGCAGGTTTACTCCAATTAGGGGAGGGGTGGTAGGGTTAGAAATTAATAAAGGAAAATATATATGAAATATATATATGCGTTTGTGTGCATGTATACGTATGTAGTTGATGTCGGAAGTTTACAAACACTTAGGTTGGAGTCATTAAAACTCCACTCCACAAATTTCTTGCTATCAAACTATAGTTTTGGCAAGTCGGTTAGGACATCTACTTTGTGCAGGACACAAGTAATTTTTCCAACAATAGTTTACATACAGATTATTTCACTGTATCACAATTCCAGTGGGTCAGAAGTTGACATACACTAAATTGACTGTGCCTTTAAACAGCTTGGAAAATTCCAGAATATGATGTCATGGCTTTAGAAGCTTCTGATAGGTTAATTGACATAATTTGAGTCAATTGGAGGTGTACTTGTGGATGTATTTTAAGGCCTATCTTCAAACGCAGTGCCTCTTTGCTTGAAATTATTTTAAGAAAAATCAGCCAAGTCCTCAGAAAATCTATTGTAGACCTCCACAAGTCTGGTTCATCCTTGGGAGCAATTTCCAAATGCCTGAAGGTACCACGTTCATCTGTACACACAATAGTGGGCAAGTATGAACACCATGGTACCACGCAGCCGTCATACCACTCTGTCTCCTAGAGATGAACGTACTTTGGTGCAAAAAGTGCAAATCAATCCCAGAACAACAGCAAACAACCATGTGAAGATGCTGGAGGAAACCGGTACAAAAGTATCTATAACCACAGTAAAAACGAGTCCTATATCGACAATAACCTGAAAGGCCGCTCGGCAAGGGAGAAGCCACTGCTCCAAAACCGCCATAAAAGCCAGACTACGGTTTGCAACTGCACGTGGGGACAAAGATGGTACTTTTTGGAGAAATTACCCCTGGTCTGATGAAGCAAAAATAGAACTGTTTGGCCATAATGATCATCGTTATGTTTGGAGGAAAAAAGGGGAGGCTTGCAAGCCGAAGAATACCATCCCAACCGTGAAGCACGGGGTGTCATGTTCATTGTAATGAGGAGACCAAGGCGCAGCGTGATATGCATACATTCTTCTTTCAATGAAGAAAGAACACTGAACAATCTAACAAAACGAACTGTGAAGCTAATACGGATAGGGCAGACAGGCAACTAAACATAGAATAAAGAACCCACAAATACCCGAGATGGCTACCTAAATATGGTCCCTCTGATTGGGAACCAATTTAGGCCACCATAGACATACAAATACCTAGACTTACAAAAAACCCTAGACAATACAAAAACGAACATACCCACCCTAGTCACACCCTGACTTAACCAAAATAATATAGAAAACAAAGATAACTAAGGTCAGGGCGTGACAGTACACCCCCCCCAAAGGTGCGGACTCCAGGCCGCAAACCTGAAACTATAGGGAAGGGACTGGGTGGGCATCTACCCTCGGTGGCGGCTCTAGTTCTGGACGCCACCCCCCCTCTTTACACTGGTCCCTCCACCTTTGTAGAGCTGAACTGTGGCTCGTCGCCGGAGGCTCTGGACTGTGGATTATCGCCGGAGACCCCGGAATGTGGATCATCGCCAGAGACCCCGAGCTGGGGACCGTTGCTGGAGATCGTCACTGGAGGTTCCGGACTCGGGATCGTCGCTGGAGGCTCCGGACTGGGGATCGTCGCTGGAGGCTCCGGACTTGGGATCGTTGCTGGAGGTTCCGGACTGTGGCCCGTCGCTGGAGGTTCTGGACTGTGGCCCGTCGTTGGAGGTTCCGGACTGTGAACCGTCACCGGAAGCTTTGAACTGGGTACTGTCGCCGGATGCTCGATATCGATTGCGCAACCAGGGGTGGAAAAACCTTGGATCACTGTTATTCTAACTTCCGCGACGCATATAAGGCCCTGCCCCGCCCCCCTTTCGGAAAAGCTGACCACGACTCCATTTTGCTGATACCTGCCTACAGACAAAAACTAAAACAAGAAGCTCCCACGCTGAGGTCTGTCCAATGCTGGTCCGACCAAGCTGACTCCACACTCCAAGACTGCTTCCATCATGTGGACTGGGACATGTTTCGTATTGCGTCAGATAACAACATTGACGAATACGCTGATTTGGTGTGTGCAAGTTCATTAGAACGTGCGTTGAAGATGTTGTTCCCATAGCAACGATTAAAACATTCCCTAACCAGAAACCGTGGATTGATGGCAGCATTCGCGTGAAACTGAAAGCGCGAACCACTGATTTTAATCAGGGCAAGGTGTCTGGTAACATGACTGAATACAAACAGTGCAGCTATTCCCTCCGTAAGGCTATCAAACAAGCTAAGCGTCAGTACAGAGACAAAGTAGAATCTCAATTCAACGGCTCAGACACAAGAGGCATGTGGCAGGGTCTACAGTCAATCACGGACTACAGGAAGAAATCCAGCCCAGTCACGGACCAGGATGTCTTGCTCCCAGGCAGACTAAATAACTTTTTTGCCCGCTTTGAGGACAATACAGTGCCACTGACACGGCCTGCAACGGAAACATGCGGTCTCTCCTTCACTGCAGCCGAGGTGAGTAAAACATTTAAATGTGTTAACCCTCGCAAGGCTGCAGGCCCAGACGGCATCCCCAGCCGCGCCCTCAGAGCATGCGCAGACCAGCTGGCTGGTGTGTTTACGGACATATTCAATCAATCCCTATACCAGTCTGCTGTTCCCACATGCTTCAAGAGGGCCACCATTGTTTCTGTTCCCAAGAAAGCTAAGGTAACTGAGCTAAACGACTACCGCCCCGTAGCACTCACTTCCGTCATCATGAAGTGCTTTGAGAGACTAGTCAAGGACCATATCACCTCCACCCTACCTGACACCCTAGACCCACTCCAATTTGCTTACCGCCCAAATAGGTCCACAGACGATGCAATCTCAACCACACTGCACACTGCCCTAACCCATCTGGACAAGAGGAATACCTATGTGAGAATGCTGTTCATCGACTACAGCTAGGCATTCAACACCATAGTACCCTCCAAGCTCGTCATCAAGCTCGAGACCCTGGGTCTCGAACCCGCCCTGTGCAACTGGGTACTGGACTTCCTGACGGGCCGCCCCCAGGTGGTGAGGGTAGGTAACAACATCTTCACCCCGCTGATCCTCAACACTGGGGCCCCACAAGGGTGCGTTCTGAGCCCTCTCCTGTACTCCCTGTTCACCCACGACTGCGTGGCCACGCACGCCTCCAACTCAATCATCAAGTTTGCGGACGACACTACAGTGGTAGGCTTGATTACCAAAAATGACGAGACGGCCTACAGGGAGGAGGTGAGGGCCCTCGG
Source organism: Oncorhynchus masou masou (assembly GCF_036934945.1). NCBI lineage: Eukaryota > Metazoa > Chordata > Actinopteri > Salmoniformes > Salmonidae > Oncorhynchus > Oncorhynchus masou. The sequence goes on from NW_027016671.1 coordinate 49,884, forward strand.
AGTGTGGTGTCAGGAAAATAACCTCACACTCAACGTCAACAAAACTAAGGAGATGATTGAGGACTTCAGGAAACAGCAGAGGGAACACCCCCCTATCCACATCGATGGAACAGTAGTGGAGAGAGTAGCAAGTTTTAAATTCCTCGGCATACACATCACAGACAAACTGAATTGGTCCACTCACACAGACAGCATCGTGAAGAAGGCGCAGCAGCGCCTCTTCAACCTCAGGAGGCTGAAGAAATTCGGCTTGTCACCAAAAGCACTCACAAACTTCTACAGATGCACAATCGAGAGCATCCTGGCGGGCTGTATCACCGCCTGGTACGGCAACTGCTCCGCCCTCAACCGTAAGGCTCTCCAGAGGGTAGTGAGGTCTGCACAAAGCATCACCGGGGGCAAACTACCTGCCCTCCAGGACACCTACACCACCCGATGTTACAGGAAGGCCATAAAGATCATCAAGGACATCAACCACCCGAGCCACTGCCTGTTCACCCTGCTATCATCCAGAAGGCGAGGTCAGTACAGGTGCATCAAAGATGGGACCGAGAGACTGAAAAACAGCTTCTATCTCAAGGCCATCAGACTGTTAAACAGCCACCACTAACATTGAGTGGCTGCTGCCAACACACTGACACTGACTCAACTCCAGCCACTTTAATAATGGGAATTGATGGGAAATGATGTAAATATATCACTAGCAACTTTAAACAATGCTACCTTATATAATGTTACTTACCCTACATTATTCATCTCATTTGCATACGTATATACTGTACTCTATAACATCGACTGCATCCTTATGTAATACATGTATCACTAGCCACTTTAACTATGCCACTTTGTTTACATACTCATCTCATATGTAAATACTGTACTCGATACCATCTACTGTATCTTGCCTATGCTGCTCTGTACCATCACTCATTCATATATCCTTATGTACATATTCTTTATCCCCTTACACTGTGTATAAGACAGTTGTTTAGGAATTGTTAGTTAGATTACTTGTTGGTTATTACTGCATTGTTGGAACTAGAAGCACAAGCATTTCGCTACACTCGCATTAACATCTGCTAACCATGTGTATGTGACAAATACAATTTGATTTGATTTGATTTTGATTTGACTCCCCACGGTAAGCACGAGGAGTTGGCTCAGGTCTCCAAACTGACTCAGCCAATCGCCTCGTGTGCCTCCCCCCCCAAAATATTTATTGGGGCTGTCTCTCGGGCTTCCGTGCTAAACGTGTCCCCTCATATCGTCGCCGTTCATCCCGTGCTATCCCCACCTGCCTCCATGGTAGGCGATTCTCTCCTGCCAATATTTCCTCCCACGTCCAGGATCCTCCTTTACCGTCCAGTATTTCATCCCATTTTCATGCTGTCTGCTCCATCAAACGCTGCTTCTCCTTTTCACGCTGCTTGGTCCTTTTATGGTGGGTTCTTCTGTCAAGTTCATTGTAATGAGGAGACCACGGTGGTTGTGGTTGTGTTTCAGATTATTTTGTGCCCAATAGAAAATAATGGTAAATAATGTATTGTGTCATTTTGGAGACACTTTTATTGTAGATAAGAATATAATATGTTTCTAAACACGTCTACATTAATGTGGATGCTACCATGATTAGGGACAATCCTGAATGAGTCGTGAATAACGATGAGTGAGAAAGTTACAGAGGTATAAATATCATACAACCCAGAAATGCTAACCTCCCCTGTTATTGTAATGGTGGGAGGTTAGCATGTCTTGCGCTTTTGCCATTTGTGTGTCTGTAACTTTCTCACTCATCATTATTCACGATTAATTTGTAGTCACTGGGTGAATTGGTACACCAGCCAAAGTGTAACTAATAACTTCACAATGCTCAAAGGGATATTCAATGTCTGCTTTTTTTTACCCATCTACCAATAGGTGCCCTTCTTTGTGAGGTATTGGAAAACCTCCCTGGTCTTTGTGGTTTAGCTTGGGTTCCACAGCATTTCTACAGACAAAGGAATTCTCCGGGTGAAACATTATTGAAGATTTATGTTCAAAACATCCTAAAGATTGATTCTATACATCGTTTGACATGTTTCTATGGACTGTAACGGAACGTTTTGACGTTTGTTTTCCTTGTTTTAGTGTTGGTCAGGACGTGAGCTGGGTGGGCATTCTATGTTGTGTGTCTAGTTTGTCTGTTTATGTGGTTGGCCTGATATGGTTCTCAATCAGAGGCAGGTGTTAGTCATTGTCTCTGATTGGGAACCATATTTAGGTAGCTTGTTTTGTGTTAGGGTTTGGGGGTGATTATTTCCGTGTCTGTGTTTGATTCAACACACAGAACTGTTTTCAGTTTTCACATTTATTGTTTTGTATATTTGTAGTGTTTTCTCGGTATTTGTCTTTATTAAAGATGTTTAAATGTAACCACGCTGCGTTTTGGTCCGCCTCTCCTTCCCAGGAAGAAAGCCGTTACACAGACATCTGCCAGAACGGCATGAGCTGATCACACGGGTTCACCTGAGAGTTAGCTCGCGTTCCACTGCATTTCTACAGACAAAGGATTTATGTTAAAAACATCCTAAAGATTGATTCTATACATCGTTGACATGTTCCTACGGACTGTAACGGAACGTTTTGACTTTTCGGCTGCTCGTGCCTCATGAATTTGGATTACTGGGCTAAACACGAGAACAAAAAGGAGGTATTTGGACATAAATGATGGACATCGAACGCTAGCGTCCAACATTCCCTAGTGAGGTTATAATGTTTACATACCCTACATTACTCATCTCATATGTATATACTGTACTCTATACCATCTACTACATCTTGCCAATTCCGCACGGCCATCGCTCATCAATATATTTACGTGTACATATTCTTATTCATTCCTTTACACTTGTGTGTGTATAAGGTAGTTGTTTTGAAATTGTTAGATTACTTGTTAGATATTACTGCACGGTCAGAACAAGAAGCACAAGCATTTCGCTACACTCGCATTATCGCATTAACATCTGCTAACCATGTGTTTGTGACCAATAAAATGGGCTTTGATTTGATTCGACATTATGTACAATTTGTTTGAGATTGACAGATAATGTTTCAATGCAAAATACTTTATTTTGTGTTTGGGATCCTCAGCTCAGTTTGGAACCCTTAATCCAGGCTGGACAAGAGGAAGTCAACCTGCATTTCTAGATTCTCCATCACCTGCCACGAGAGCCTCTGTGGGCTTTCATAGATGGACTCATCGAGGTTGAAGATGGAGTCCAACCACGCCTTCATCTGATCCTGAAGACGACAGACACATCATCAACTATTATTTAATGACCAACTACAAAGAAAAGGATGAACAAACCATTTCACACAGTTCAGGATACAGAGAGAGAGAGAGAGAGGGAGAGGGAGAGAGAAATGCACCTTAATGAGGAAGTAGAAGCTCCCAGCAGACTCTGTCCAGGCTCCTCCAGGAGGGCGAATCCTCATCATCACTTCAATGAGCAGATAAAAGAAGCTACCAGGCCTCTGGAGTAGGAACAGGGGACATGAGTGAGTGTCTACAGACCTGGTATGGCTACAGTGTGGATAGGGTAGATAAACAACAGGATGTTTACATTATTAGGGTCACTTACAGATGTTGGAAGAGATGTTTTTCCTTCAAGAAGGCTCAGTAGAACAAATTCATAAAATACATCCGTGAAATTGATGTGGTTGATCTGAAGTCAAACAAATAAGATAATTACATATTTTTCATTGACAAGCACTTTAGAAAGTCTCATTGAGGAGATGTTGAATGAGCAGACGGTGCCTGCAGCTAACGCTCAAGCTTGCATGTAAACCTACTCCTACAAGAGCCATCTCCAGCTCTAGTTGCTCCCTGTTTGCTGGCTCATTAATGAAGTTCACCAGGATGTCGTAGGCCTGCTGAAACTGCCTCACATCCTCAAAACAAAACAATCATAAAATTCCTTAGAACTTGGATAATAAACTCAAAGATTCAGGTCTGTAATTCAGAGGGCCTCTGATTGTTTGGCTTGTAAAACATTGGAACTTTTCAACTAAACCTTATGAATTACTATTGCCTAAATGTAAGCCACTGGGCAAAGACTGGTTGAATCAACATTGTTTCCTTGTCATTTCAACAACAAGAAATGTAATGTGATGATGTTGAATGAACATGGAAAACTGATTGGAATTGAAAAAAGTCATCAACGTATTTTTTTCACCAAACTCTTTACCGAAGTCCAATGACATGGTACATTTGTTGTATTGATTTCACATTGAATTCAAATTTGTTGACAACTCGACCAAATGTAACTAAACACGACACGCTGAAATGACATCTGTGCCCAGTGGGAACTATATATCTGGTCTGATGAATGTTGGACAATTATTTGAATGGTTACCTGCTGGTTGAGCTCGGACAGTCCACTCAACACCATCCTCCCAGCGTGGGTGAGGTAATTAAGGGAGGTACTGTCTGAGGATGTCAGAGCCTGTGAGAACAAGACAGTTCATTTAGAAATGGTACACAAATGTACATCAAATGAAATTCAAAAGGTGGTAAATTCACACTTTCTCACCTCCATAGCAAGTCGGATACCGGCCAGCCTCAGAGAGAAGTTGCTTGTCCCATGGTTTCCAAAGTAACTCCTGTAAATAGAAATGTTTAGTAGCAAATGTGCAACATAATAAGCTAAAGCATACATTAATGTCGTGAGATTAAGATATCCTTTTATGTTAGCCTATGTTACAACTGCAGGATTTATAAAAACCATACCAATGTAGGATCTTAATTTGATCACTCATTTGTTGCTGAGACACTGGTAGTGTATTTTAGTTTAAAAAAGGCTTTTAAAGTTTGTAATTTCCACTTGGAAAGCTGTTATCAAGGCAAATGGTGGCAATATGAAGAATCTTAAACATTACATTTATTTTGATTTGATTTTAAGACCATATCCATGTGTGTGAAGTATATACTTTTGTTTCAAAGTAGATTTGTTTAAGACTACAAAGAAACACTGTGTGTGACCCTGATTTAGCCCACTGTAGTAAAAGGTTATTAAGGTCCTACATCTGTATAACTACAATATAGGGGCAGATTATTTCAAAGCAAATGTTTTTACTATAGATGAACACATGAAAGCCAACTCACCACAGCTGGGGCACATCTGCAACATTATGTTGCTCCTCCACAAACTCCTAAAACAGACATCACATTAACATCAACTCTGGGCTCCCAAGGTAAGTCAGTTAAGAATTTGTTCCTAGATAAGTAAATAAAATAAATACTAAACTGCATTTCACCTGCAACTGAAGAGGACAAAACATTCAGTGACATCATAACAATACTTTCATCCTGACCTAAAAACTTGACAAACCTGTTGAAACCAAAACACTGTGCTTGGAACACAATGACACTGAGACACACACCTGTACACACAAGTACAAATGTCAGGAAAACAAATAAAAAGGGTTATTGACTGTAGAAAGAGTTTTACCTGAGGAGTGCTGTCAGGGGTCTGGTCCTGGGTGAAGTGGTAAGGTGGAGGCGAAGGGAACGGGGGGAGGCGGAGGGGGAGGTGGAGAATCCTGGGGGAACTGCTGAGAGGAGCCAGAGGACGGCTCATGAGGGGTGGTGATAATGTCAGAGGTAGAGAACTGATACGTCATCATGTCATCCCCCCCTCTCCTGGAACCCCTCCACTGTGGTGGAGATATCCACCTGCTGTTTAACAAACACAATGTTGAAAACCCCTCAACCAAAAACTGGAATAAATCCTACCACAGAGAAACAACGATGCATACCTGGGCGTCCTCATAATAGGAGAACTCTGACCTCCTCTTGACGAGGCAAGAACTGAGTCCATGGATCCTTCTACCAAGGTACTAAAAATGAGGATAGAAATGTAAATGTATCATTTCATTTTGTCAACATTTATTTAAAAAGGTAAATGGATATTTGCCACTTTCCATTTTCTTTTATGAGTGTTTGACTGTACCTTAATACCAGTCACCTCCTTGTTGGTGAGGACCACCTGGACATTACCCTTTCAAAGAGACACAGGGAAAAATTACATTTCATTCAGGAAATATAAGTAGCCCTATATTTGGTGCGTCATTTGACACAAATCAGGTGCATTTGAGATGAAAGATCAGTTGAGAATCTCTCACCCATGGGTCCAGGATTTTTTCCTGAATGACTCTGCTCCACCACAGCTGTTTCTCCACTCCCCTCACAATGCACAGGTGATGCATGTCCTCTTCGTTTTGCTATAAGGAAAAACGGCTTCCGTCTGCACACATCTCTGTATATTTTAGCTGTAGATTTCTATATCATTTGGCAGGTGATCACCACTGGCAGTAATATAGAGCCCACATGATGTTCGTACAACAACTTTCCTCTAGGTTTCAATTAGGACCAGACATACAAAAGAAACCCCAGAGACAAATGGGAGTTAAAACACACAGGTGTGTTCATAAATGTTAAGAATATGTCTGAAGTACCTGCACTCGTCCATAACGGATTATCCAGGTATGGAAATGAAACGAACCCCAGTTCCCAACCAGCTGCATCTTCTCATAGGGAACACCAGAGTCTTCACTATTTGGCTGCAAAACAAAGACATCCCCTAATTGTATCGCTTTCCCTGTGATTAATAATAAACAGACCAAGGGATTAAAGCCAGACAGGGCTGCTGCCCAACCTCCTCATACACATAATAAGGAACAAGACAGGATCAATTTATGAGTCAGTTTGAATGATAGACTGGTAGCCTATAGGAGTGACCGGCTGGTATATGGAGGATCTCAAAAGGAGGCCACTGCATTATAGATTCTGAAAGGGTTGGCAGTTGAACTACACTGGTCTGTGTTCAAATGTTAAGGAAACACCTGAAGTATCTGCACATGAATGGCTACCTGTTCAGTTTGAGAAGTTAGTTCCTCCCACACCATCCTCCCTAGAGGAGTGAAACAGATGAAAATCGGCTGTTCCATCATGAACATCTGCGAAAAATAAGAAACAGCTTTAAAGACGTCAAAGTATCAATCTACCATAGTGGATACTGAAGGTAATTATCCCTATCAGATCACATGAGCATTGGTTTATTTTCGTCATGGTTACCTGTGTATTTAATACTGCCAGCTCTCTCACCAGCATGTTCCCATCATGGTTTAGGTAATACGTTGGCTGCAGTTTGACAGGCTATAACAAAAGGGAATATGTTTACAGAAATGCATTTCCATACGTTTTTTCTTCTTCAGAGAATGTTATGTTTATGTTTAAGCCCCCCCCAAAAAGACCAGAGAGTATCAGCATGGATGGACTCACGGTGCTTGAAACCCACTGAGGTCCAGACCAAGAGATTAAAGTCAGACCGGGCTGCTGCTGAACCTCCTCATCCACATACTAAGGAACAAGACAGGATCAATTTAAGAGTCCGTTTGAATGATAGACTGGTAGCCTAAAGGAGTGACAGACATATAGGGAGGATCGCAAGTGGTGGCCGCTGATTATAGATTCTAAAAGATTTGACAGTTGAACTACACAGGTCTGTGTTCTAAGGTTGAGGAAACATCTGAGGTACCTGCATATGAATGGCTACCTGTTCAGTTTGAGAAGACAGTTCCTCCCACACCAACCTCCCTACAGGAGTGAAACAGATGAAAATAGTCTGATCCATCGTAAAAATCTGTGAGAAAATGAGGGAAAGGACAACAAAGTATTTCACCACCGTTGTGGATACTTAAGGTAATCCTGCATATTAGATAAGATGATCTTTGTCCAATGATCTGCATGGTTACCTGTGTGTTTAACACTGCCAGCTCTCTCACTATCATCCTCCCAGCAAGGGTAAGGTAATAAGTCAGCTGCAGTTGTAAAAAATATGGAATATGTTTACAGAAATGTATTCCCATATTGTTCTTCAGAAAACGTCATGTTTGTGTTTAAGTTACATAAACCAGCTATAGACCAGAGTGAAGACAAGAGAGTGTCAGTACTGTTGGACTTACAGTGCTGGGAACCCACAGAGGTCCAGACCAAGGGACTAAAGCCAGACAGGGACGCTGTCCAACCTCCTCATCCACAAACTAAGGAATAAATCAGGATCCATTTTCAAGTCAATAAAATTACAGTTTGAATGTCAGATTGTTATTGAACCAGTCCTGATAATGAAGCAGTATTGTTATAGCCTGGGTGCCAGGCGGTTTCAGCTCTCTGACAACTCCTTATGGGATTGTCATGCAAATATCATTTTGCCACGATGGAATTGGCAAGAGAGCAGAAACCGACCGGTACCAGACAATTGACAGGCCTACAGTATTCTTACCTGAACAAGGACTGGGTCCTCCTGGTCCAGGGTGGGATCATGATCTTTATGAATAAACAATAAAGGATTATTTTCTCTAAGTTGAAGAAATACTACAAGACACCAAACATCTGTCCATGTAGTTAGGCTGATCTTATAATTACTAGCCATCATCATGTCATCGAATCAGACCTAAATGGCACCCTATTCCCTATTTATAGCACTACTATTAACCAGAGCCTTTTGACCATATAACTGTAAAATAAATAAATAGGGAATAGGGTATAGGGTGCCATTTTAGACGACACCTGAATATAGTTTCAGTCCGGACTATATACAGCATGTCAAAAAGTAAGGAGGACCACGGAACTCTTCATATCATTCATTAAAATGCCTTCATTTGTATGTCATGTTCAATGGAAACAATGTTTAAAAACTTTCCGTTGAACATTCCATACAAATAAAGGCATTTTAATACATTTTATGAAGAGTGCCTTGGTCCTCCTTTCTTTTTGATAGCCAATTTACCCCTTTTACCAAAGAGCACCTTCTGTCTACCAAAAGCTACTATTGTGTATCTTAGCAGCGCTTCCCTTCCTCCTTTTTTTCTACATGTATATAGTCAGTATTGCAATTAAGACATTGTTAAATCTGTAAATGTACCCTCCTCAACCGTGACAACACGGTCCACGATCTCCAAGGTGGCCGGTTCATCCTCACCGACGCCGTAATATTTGTTATAAAAGTAGACTGTCGAACCCGTCGCGATCACCAGGCCAGCTGCACACAGAAGCGGCCGCTCGCGGAGCAATCTCAGCGTGGTCGCTTTCAAAAAACTACTGAACATAGGCCTACTCATTATCGCCCTTCAATACTGCTGTGATTTGACCGAGTTCAAGACCATTTGACACTATCTTAGAATCAAAGGCTTTTATAGAGAACCATTAATACGTCAAATTATTCCATTCGGAATGGTTGGCAATGTCACAATGTGAGGAACATGTTTACCAAACTGATTTAAAAACACTCAACAGTGACATCAATTTTGGGGATGATTTGGGAGTTTATAAAATTGTGAACCATGGTTTAGAGAGCAGTGGGATTAGAGCAGTTTGGCAAATACATATTGCTCTAACACACGAGTAGAAAAAGGGGCTGCGCCACAATGCATAATGCGCTCTCCATGGTGCTGAAAAGGAACGTTCTTTCCTGCATTCATCATCTCCCTGTTCAAAGTCGAGCCCACTCACTGAACCACTCTCACTTTCACATTCAATGTGTCAAAGCATTCAACTTCCACGCGTGGGACTAAAACATAATTCAAATTAAGATCCTAAATCTGTATCAAAATATCCTGTGTTGAGGGGTGGGGGATTGTGGCAGATACCACAGGTAATCAACCTTTGTAGATCTGAATATGAAGAAGAGACAGTTGAAAGGGGAAGAGACGAAAATATGGACTTGTGGAACTGTCCATGAACAAATTAGGTGCAAAAAAACTACAATTAGAGGCTGAGTCATTGTGTAAAAGCCAAGTTTACACATTTGGGGCTTATCCAAACATTGACAATACAACTGGGTGTCCATAGGCATGATCTCACCCAAGGTAATAGATACAGTTTGTATAGCATACTAAGTTTCCTTCTTGAGACCTGAAGTATGGTCTACCCATGTGCTATTGGCTAAACCTATGCCTCATCCAGTCACTTGTTGAAAATCATTAGGCATCAGCCAATCAAGGCAGCCAAACATCTCCCATGTCCAAGTCAAGCACAGTCCAAGAATAATTGACTGCTTGTTGTTTTTGGCATTACTTCACATTTAATTGTCAAATATATCTAGTGTAAGATTTGATTTCTACTTCGAACACTTTGAAACAAGTTTCTCCAGAAGGATGCCAACACATAAGGTCATGTTGCAAATTGAAATTGTCAGCCTTCGTGTTTGAGCGTCTCGGACAGCTAACTATTAGCTCTGTCAGCTTTAGCATACCAGGAAATTTGACCTTCACTGTTTGAAGGAGTGTGTCATCTGAATGTTTGAGGCCAAGCCATTTTGAGCCATGGGAAGACAGTTACAGCATACAGAGCACTGGTAGCCAACTTCTTCTATTTCATTTGAATAATGTCTCCTTCTTATGGCTGTTTTACACAGGAAGTAAGACTCTGTGCAAGTAGAGATACTGGTGTGCAAAAGAGCAGAAAAGTAAATAAAAACAGTATTTGGATGAGGTAGGTTGATTGGGTGGGCTATTTACAGATGGACTATGTACAGCTGCAGCGATTGGTTAGCTGCTCAGATAGCTGATGTTTAAAGTTGGTGAGGGAAATAAAAGTCTCCAGCTTCAGCAATATTTGCAATTCGTTCCAGTCACTGGCAGCAGAGAACTGGAAGGAAAGGCAGCCAAATGAGGTGTTGGCTTTGGGGATGTGTCTGAACTAGATGAAGCCTCACACCTGAGATCCACATGACTTATTTTATCAGGGTCTATTCAAATCAAAATTAAATCAAATCAAATGTTTTGGTCACATACACATGGTTAGCAGATGTTAATGCGAGTGTAGCGAAATGCTTGTGGTTCTAGTTCCGACAATGCAGTAATAACCAATGAGTAAACTAACCGAACAATTCCAAAATGACTATCTTATACACACAAGTGTAAAGGGATAAAGAATATGTACATAAAGATATATGAATGAGTGATGGTACAGAACGACATAAGCAAGATGCAGTAGATGGCATCGAGTACAGTATATACATATGAGATTAGTAATGTCGGGTATGTAAACAAAGTGGCTTAGTTTAAAGTGGCTAGTGATATATTATTACATCAATTTCCATCAATTTCCATTATTAAAGTGGCTGGAGTTGAGTCAGTGTGTTGGCAGCAGCCACTCAATGTTAGTGGTGGCTGTTTAACAGTCTGATGGCCTTGAGATAGAAGCTGTTTTTCAGTCTCTCGGTCCCTGCTTTGTTGCACCTGTACTGACCTCGCCTTCTGGATGATAATGGGGTGAACAGGTGGTTGTTGTCCTTGATGATCTTTATGGCCTTCCTGTGACATCGGGTGGTGTAGGTGTCCTGGAGGGCAGGTAGTTTGCCCCCGGTGATGCATTGTGCAGACCTCACTACCCTCTGGAGAGCATTACGGTTGTTTGCGGAGCAGTTGCCGTACCAGGCGGTGATACAGCCCAACAGGATGCTCTCGATTGAGCATCTGTAAAAGTTTGTGAGTGTTTTTGGTGACATGCCAAATTTCTTCAGGCTCCTGAGGTTGAAGAGGCGCTATTGCGCCTTCTTCACCACACTGTCTGTGTGGACCATTTCAGTTTGTCCGTGATGTGTACGCAGAGGAACATAAAACTTTCCACCATCTCCACTAGTGTCCTATCGATGTGGATAGGGGGGTGATCCCTCTGCTGTTTCCTGAAGTCCACGATCATCTCCGTTGTTTTGTTGATGTTGAGTGTGAGGTTATTTTCCTGACACCACTCTCCGAAGGCCCTCACCTCCTCCCTGTAGGCCGTCTCGACGTTGTTGGTAATCAAGCCTGCCACTGTAGTGTCGTCTGCAAACTTGATGATTGAGTTGGAGGCGTGCATGGCCACGCAGTTATGGGTGAACAGGGAGTACAGGAGAGGGCTGAGAACTCATCCTTGTGGCAGTGGTGAGGATTAGCGGGGTGAATATGTTGCTTCCTACCCTCACCACCTGGGGGTGGCCTGTCAGAAAGTCCAGGACCCAGTTGCACAGGGCGATGTCGAGACCCAGTGTCTAAAGCTTAATGACGAGTTTGGAGGGTACTATGGTGTAAGTACTGAGCTGTAATCGATTAACTGCGTTCTTGCATAGGTATTCCTCTTGTCTTGATGGGTTATGGCAGTGTGATTGCGATTGTGTCTTCTGTGGACCTATTGGAGCGGTAAGCAAATTGGAGTGGGTCTAAGGCATCAGTTAGGGTGGAGGTGATATGATCCTTGACTAGTCTCTCAGAGCACTTCATGATGACGGAAGTGATGGTCATCACTATGGGGCGATGGTCGTTTAGCTCAGTTACCTTAGCTTTCTTGGGAACAGGGACAGTGGTGGCCTTCTTGAAGCATGTGGGAACAGCAGACTGGGATAAGGATTGATTGAATATGTCCGTAAACACACCAGCCAGCTGGTCTGCACATGCTCTGAGGATGCGGCTGGGGATGCCGTCTGGGCCTGCAGCCTTGCGAGGGTTAACACGATTAAATATTTTACTCACGTTGGCTGCAGTGAAGGAGAGTCCGCAATCAGAAGAGGAGCAAATAAATTGATGCGGTATCTGTAACCTTTGCCATGCAAAACAGGCAGTTACTGATGGGTGCGGAAAATGACAATGATTTGCAAACCCAGAATCGTAACCATTAGACATGCAAACTTGAAGGAATACGAAAGCGAGTTTCCAGAGTGATTTCCCACATACAGTCTTTGACCAAGTTAACAGTCTGATGGCCTTGAGATAGAAGCTGTTTTTCATTCTCTCAGTCCCAGCTTTGATGAACCTCTACTGACCTCGCCTTCTGGATGACAATGGGGTGAACAGGCAGTGGCTCGGATGGTTGTTGTCCTTGATGACCTTTTTGGCCTTCCTGTGACATCGGGTGATGTAGGTGTCCTGGAGGGCAGGTCGTTTGCCCCCGGTGATGCGTTGTGCAGACCTCACGGTTGTATGCGTAGCAGTTGCCGTACAGGCGGTGATACAGCCCGACAGGATGCTCTCGCTTGTGCGTCTGTAAAAGTTTGTGAGTGTTTTCGGTGACAAGACAAATTTCTTCAGCCTCCTGAGGTTGAAAAGGCGCTGTTGCGCATTCTTCACCACGCTGTCTATGTGGGTGGACCATTTCAGTTTGTCAGTGATGTGTACCCCAAGGAACATAAAACGTTCCATCTTCTCCACTTCTGTCCCATCGATGTGGATAGGGGGATGCTCCCTCTGCTGTTTCCTGAAGTCCACGATCATCTCCTTTGTTTTGTTGACGTTGAGTGTGAGGTTATTGCCCTGACACCACTCTTCGAGGGCCCTCACCTCCTCCCTGTAGGCCATCTCGTAGTTGTTGGTAATCAAGCCGACCACTGTAGTGTCATCTGCAAACTTGATGATTGAGTTGGAGGCGTGCATGGCCACGCAGTCATGGGTGAACAGGGAGTACAGGAGAGGTCTGAGAAAGCACCCTTTTGGGGCCCCAGTGTTGAGGATCAGCTGGGTGGAGATGTTGTTTCCTACCGTCACCACCTGGGGGTGGCCCGTCAGAAAGTCCAGGACCCAGTTGCACAGGGCGGGTTCTCGAGCTTAATTACGAGTTTAGGGGGTACTATGGTGTTAAATGATGAGCTGTCATTGATAAACAACGTTCTTACATAGGTGTTCCTCTTGTCCAGATGGGTGTGTTTGCGATTGCGTCGCCTGTGGACCTATTGGGGCGGTAATCACATTGGAGTGGGTCGGGGGTGTCAGGTAGGGTGGAGGTGATATGATTCATGACTAGTTTCTTGAAGCACTTCATGATGACGAAAGTGAGTGCTACGGGGGGATAGTCGATAAGCTCAGTTACCTTAGTTTTCTTGGGAAGATGGAAAATGGTGGCCCTCTTGAAGCATGTGGGAACAGCAGACTGGGATAGGGATTGATTGAATATGTCCGTAAACACACCAGCCAGCTGGTCTGTGCATGCTCTGAGGACGCGGCTACGGATGCCGTCTGGGCTGGCAGCCTTGCGAGGGTTAACACATTTAAATGTTTTACTCATGTTGGCTGCGGTGAAGCAGAGCACACATGTTTTTTTGGCATTGTATTGTCTTCAAAGTGAGGAAAGAAGTTTTTTAGTTTGTCTGGGAGCAATACATCGGTGTCCTCGATGGGGATGGTTTACTTTTTGTAATCCGTGATTGACTGTAGACCCTGCCACATAAAACTTGAGTCTGAGCCGTTGAATTGCAACTCTACATTGTCTCTATACTGAAGCTTAGCTTGTTTAATTTCCTTGCGGAGGGAATAGCTACACGGTTTCTATATGTTTCTGGTCGCCTTGCCATGACTAAACGCAATGGTTCGCGCATTAGGTTTTGCGTGAATGCTGCCATCAATCCATGGTTTCTGTTTGGGGAAGGTTTAAATAGTCGCCGTGGGTACAACATCACTGATGCACTTGCTATTAAACTCGCTCACCGAATAAGCGTATACATCAACGCTGTTGACTGAGTCTATCCGGAACATATCCCAGTCCACGTGATTGAAGCAATCTTGAAGCGTGGAATCAGATTGGTCGGACCAGCGTTGAACAGACCTGAGCACAGGCATTTCCTGTTTTAGTTTCTGTCTATAGGCTGGGAGCAACAAAATGGAGTCGTGGACAGATTTGCCGAAAGGAGGGTGTGTGACGTTCTGACCTTAGTTCCTTTGTTTTGTCTTTGTTTTAGGTTGGTCAGGGCGTGAGTTGGGGTGGGTAGTCTATGTTCTTTTTTCTATGTGTTTGGCCTAGTATGGTTCTCAATTAGAGGCAGGTGTCGTTCGCTGTCTCTTATTGAGAATCATACTTAGGTAGCCTTCTTCTTTGGTTTAGAGACAAGTATAATGAAACCTCTAACACATTAAATTAATCTGATTTGGTGAAAATCTGTTGTTGGACCTCATTTGCTTATCTCTTTTTCCATGTGGTTTCTTTCTTCATAGACTACATGAAAGGATGACCTCTTCCTAATTATTTGTCAAATGATTCATTTTGTGTATGGTTTCCTCAAAATAAAGGTGGCTCAATTTACCCCTTTGGCTCAAATTACCCCACTCTCCCTTATGCAGATTATGAACAAATATGGGGTTCAAATCATCATTGGTCATCTGAGTTTAGATATAAGCCTCTGCTCTGATTCAAACAAGAGGGATTAAATGATCATCCTATCTAATGGATGTTAAAAGAATAATTCTGTCCTACCTGGTACAAGATGAGTAGGGGTCCCACCACACAAGAAGTAGATTATTTTAGGACTTTTATTGTAGCCTTCTATAATATTAATACAGTTGTCTATGTAATAATACTGATTGTATATTCATCAGATTTGAAAGAAGCAACATGAATTTCTGGTCAACGACAAGAGCCAGTAAGTAACCCTCCTGCAGGTGCAATAAGCCCTCTAGCCCATTAGACGACAGCATTGATTTATTTTTCACAGCTATGTCTACTAATAGGATAACCTGTTACATTAATGGCATATACTGTAACTGGATTGACAAGTTCATGAATGTCAAGAACAATGTCTGCATATCTAGTGTCACAATGCAAGCAGGTGATACATGCTCGCCTCCTTTCCTGCCTGAGAGAGCTGTCTTTCTGACAGCTGTTTCCTTCTGTGTATAAAACGTTGATCAAAACAGATAACTCATAATAAGTCATCCAGACTGATCGATATAGACGATATTTTGGCTCGTAAGTCCTTTAATTTTAGATATTCACTTTCAAATGGTGTACATCTAAGACAGTTATAGGAGACATATAGCTTGTAAAGTGGTAGTGAACACCATTAGAGTTTACTTGCTTTATGATTCTATTTCTCCTGTGGAAAATGTTATTGTTCATGACCAATTATTGCCTAATTCTTCTTCCATTGCACAACATCCACTATGTGCTACTGCTGAAACACTATAATTTATTTTAGAACATTGTTTACACATACTCTTGCACTGATATCCCCACAACCCCATTGTGTGATCTTAGCACACACATACACTTAGGTTGGAGTCATTAAAACTCCACTCCACAAAATTCTTGTTAACAAACTACAGTTTTGGCAAGTCGGTTAGGACATCTACTTTGTGCATGACACAAGTCATTTTTCCAACAATAGTTTACATCTATACAAACAATAGTACAAGGATAAACACCATGGGACCATGCAGCCATCATACCACTCAGAAAGGAGACGCATTCTGTCTCCTGGAGATGAATGTACTTTAGTGTGAAAGTGCAAATCAATCCCAGAACAACAGTAAACAACCGTGGGAAGATTCTGGAGGAAACGGGGACAAAAGTATCTATATCCACAGTTAAAATGAGTCCTATATCGACAATAACCTGAAAGGCCATTCAGCTAATAATTTGCCACTGCTCCAAAACCGCCATAGAAGCCAGACTACGGTTTGGAACTGCACGTGGGGACACAGATCATACTTTTTTGAGAACTGACCTATGGTCTGATGATGCAAAAATGGAACTGTTTGGCTATAATGACCATCGTTATGTTTGGAAGCCGAAGAATACCATCCCAACCGTGAAGCACGGGGGTGGAAGCATCATGTTGTGGGGCTGCTTTGCTGCAGAGGGACTGGTGCACTTCACAAAATAGATGGCATCATGAGGGGAAGGAACATTTTGTGGATATTTTGAAGCAACATCTCAAGACATCAGTCAGGAAGTTAAAGCTTGGTAGCAAATGGGTTTTCCAAATGGACTATGACCCCAAGCATACTTCCAAACTTGTGGCAAAATGGCATTAGGACAACAAAGTCAAGCTATTGGAGTGGCCATCACAAAGCCCTGACCTCAATCCTATAGAAAATTTGTGGGCAGAACTGAAAAAGCGTGTGTGAGCAAGGAGGCCTTATAACCTGTGTCACGCCTTGACCATAGAGAGCTGTTTATTCTCTATGTTGGTTGGGGCGTGATAGTGACTAGGGTGGGTCATCTAGGTGATTAATGGTTTATGTTGGCCTGGTATGGTTCCCAATCAGAGACAGCTGTTTATCGTTGTCTCTGATTGGGGATCATATTTAGGTAGCCATTTTCCCCATTGTGATTTTTGGGATCTTGTCTTCACGTTTCGTTTGTCCTTTATTGTTTATTTTTGGTGAGTTTCGATTTATTAAAATTATGTGGAACTCTACGCACGCTGCGCCTTGGTCCAATCATTATGACGAACGTGACAACCTGACTCAGTTACACCAGCTCTGTCAGGAAGAATGGGCCAAAATTCACCCAACTTATTGTGGGAAGCTTGTGGAAGGCTACCCGAAAAGTTTGACCCAAGTTAAACCATTTAAAGTCAATGCTACCAAATACTAATTGAGTGTATGTAAACTTCTGACCTACTGGGAATGTGATGAAAGAAATACAAGCTGAAGTAAATCATTCTCTCTACTATTATTCTGCCATTTCACATTCTTAAAATCAAGTGGTGATCCTAACTGACCTAACACAGGGACATTTTACTAGGATTAAATGGTCAGGAATTGTGGAAAAAGTGAGTTTAAATGTATTTGGCTAAGGTGTATGTAAACTTCCGACTACAACAGTATATGAGAGAAGCCGTAAGTTACAAAACAAGTGATGGTTAATGTGACCATGTCACGGACCACATTAGCAAGAAAGGAAGCTTTCTTCAGGACCTCCATTGAATGTTCGTTTGCAGAGCTCCTCCATAACTCTACAGAACTCCACATTACTGTTTCCCCTATTTCACCCTCACTTCAAAATCTTAATTAAACTAATCCCCCGTGAAGGAGTTAAATGCTTAAGTCCCTCCATGGCTCTTAGGCTGCATGTAAATGTTCTCCCAAAGGGGCTTCAGCACAGAAAATATCATCATTTGATAACGAAGAGGAGAAAATAATTGTATTCCTCTTGTGCATTGCTCATTCCCCTTTTGTCTGCACATGAAGTTTAAATTGATTTGAACATGTTCGGATCGTACGCAAGGAGACTACGTGAGAGATTTAATGAGACTTTAATGTTGCTTTTAATAGCACCTTGAATTCGATGATGTGGTTGTTTTTATATTTCCAAGAAAATCACTTTATATTTTACATCAGACATTTGAAATATTTGTTACAGCAACGTGAAAGAGCACTCAGAGATAATGATGACTTATCTTTTAACCAAAAGATCAATGGCCAAACCCATTGAAGATAACTACTGTATTTTATTCATAAAGATAAATTGCATGCACATACAGTGAGCTCCAGTAGTATTGGGACAGCCACAAATGTGTTGTTGTTTTGGTTCTGTACTCCAGGACTTTGGATTTAAATGATACATAGACTATGGGGTTAAAGGGCAGACTGTCAGCTTTAATTTGAGGGTATTTCCATCCATATCGGTTGAACCCTTTAGAAATTACAGCACGTTTTGTATGCTGTCCCCCCATTTTAGGGGACCAAAAGTATTGGGACAATTCACTTATATGTGTATTAAAGTAGTAAAAGGTACTTGGTCCCATATTGACAGCACATTAATGACTTCATCAAGCTTGTGACTCTACAAAGGTGTTGGATGAATTTGCAATAATGTATTGTGTCATTTTGGAGTCACTTTTATTGTAGATAAGAATATAATATGTTTCTAAACACTTCTACATTAATGTGGATGCTACCATGATTAGGGATAATCCTGAATGAGTCGTGAATAATGATGAGTGAGAAAGTTACAGAGGTATAAATATCATACAACCCAGAAATGCTAACCTCCCCTGTTATTGTAATGGTGGGAGGTTAGCATGTCTTGCGCTTTTGCCATTTGTGTGTCCGTAACTTTCTCACTTATCATTATTCACGATTAATTTGTAGTCACTGGGTGAATTGGTACACCAGCCAAAGTGTAACTAATAACTTCACAATGCTCAAAGGGATATTCAATGTCTGCTTTTTTTTACCCATCTACCAATAGGTGCCCTTCTTTGTGAGGCATTGGAAAACCTCCCTGGTCTTTGTGGTTTAATCTGTGTTTTAAGTTCACTGCTTGATTGGGGGACCTTACAGATAATAGGGAGGAGGACAGAGGTCAGAGAACTGGCAGTGTGGTACCAGGACAACAACCTCTCTCTCAATGTGAGTAAGACAAAGGAGCTGATCGTGGACTACAGGAAATGGCGGCCCGAACAGTCCCCCTATTAACATCGACGGTACTGAAGTAGAGCGGGTCGAGAGTTTCAAGTTCCTTGGTGTCCACATCACCAACAAACTATCATGATCCAAACACACCAAGACAGATGTGAAGAGGGCACGACAACACGTTTTCCCCCTCAAGAGACTGAAAATATTTGACATGGGTCCCCAGATCCTCAAAAGGTTCTCGAGCTGCGCCATCGAGAGCATCCTGACCGATTGCATCACCGCCTGGTATGGCGATTGCTCTGCATCTGATCGTAAGACGCTACAGAGGGTAGTGTGTATGGCCCAGGACATCACTGGGGTCAAGCTTCCTGACATCTAAGACCTATAAACTAGGCGGTGTCAGATACTGTTCTCTCTGGTACCGCATGGCAAGTAGTGCCGGAGTGCCAAGTCTAGGACCAAAAGGCTTCTTAACAGCTTCTACACCCAAGCCATAAGACTGCTGAACAACTGAACAAATCAAATGGCCACCCAGATCCGATGAGGTCTACTACACCTGTTGTATTCGACGCATGTGACAAATAAAATTTGATTTGATAATGGTATGTGTCAGGTACAGAGATGAGGTCGTCATTGAAAATCATGTTAAACACCATTATTGCACACATGGAACTAATTATGTGACTTCTGTGATAGAAAAATTACACATTTACCTGATTTGTTTGATATTAATAGTTTGCAATTAATACTTAACTAATAGGAGGATATTTCTGTCCTGTTAGTGTCTGTGTTTTTATGGTCTCCAGTTCCCTGCAGTTAATCTGGGCGTATGGTCACTGGAGATGACTTGAGCTGACAAATGAGTTAAAGACTGCATTACATTGACAGGAATGTGTTTTACTAGAGAAAGCTTAGGAGTAGAAAAATCCCTCATTGTCTCAAAATCATCCTTGCATCTGGCAAACTAAGCCAGGTTGGGGTTAAGACAACAACCTACGTGCAAATAACGACAGGAAGAACCCAGAGTGGCTTATGATGGTCCTTGGTCTGCATGAGGGGGGTTGAACCAATCATGACTGAGCATTGTTAGTGTCAGCTATATATAGTACTGTGCATTTGTGTAAAGGTTATGTTACTCGGTCCAACACTCAAGGGGGGTTCAACCAGACTCCTTATTGCAATAACTAATCAATATTAAATTAAGATGATATTTTGAAGAAATTACCAAATCTCTCTCAGTACTGAATTTCCACGACACTTCTTAATCAAATGTTTACTCCTGAACTTAAGTTCGGCTTGCCTTAAGAAAGTGGTTGAGTACTTATTGACTCAAGACATTTCAGCTTTTTCATTTTTAAAATTTATAAACATTTCTATAAACATAATTCCACTTTGACATTATGGCGTATTTTGTGTAGGGCAGTGACACAAACATCTCAATTTAAACCATTACAAATTCAGGCTGCAACACAACAAAATGTGTTGTGAATACTTTGTGAAAGCACCGTAAGTGAATTTGTCCAAATACTTTTGGTCCACTATAATGTGGGGACTATGTACAAAAAGTGCTGTAATTTTGCAATGGTTCAACCGATATGGATAAAATGATAAAAATACTCTCAATGCTGACAGTCTGTACTTTAACCTCATAGTCATTGTATCATTTCAAATTCAAAGTGCTGGAGTACAGAGCCAAAACAACAAAACAACTGTCACTGTCCCAATACTTTTGGAGCTCCATGTATTTCTCTTGCTTCTCTGTGACAATCGAGTCATCTTCTTAATCTACATAAATATTATATATATATATATATATATATATATATATATATATGCAGTTGTGCTGTTTAGCGGTACTATGTGGTGGATCCCAGAAGTTATGCTTTTTCTTGTGGGCACTAGATGAATAAAACGATTTTTCTAGCCACAGGTCAATCTATAAAACATGTCTGACTCTGTGAATGAACATGTCTCGAAATAATATTGGATCACAGTATGTTGTGTTCTCAAATCTCTTTAATTGTAATCATTTTGAAACAATGTACGAGAGGTGTGTAGCCTATACTCTGAGAAAATAGATCTTTGGCTGTCCCCATACGAGAACCTTTGGAAGAACCCTTTTTGGTTCCAGGAAGAACATGGAGTTTACAATGTCCAGACAGCAATATTACATATTAAGTCCGGACTAATACCATGATGAGGATTCATCCCAAATGACACCATATTTCCTACTACACTTACTTTAGCCCAGTGCACTAATTAGGGAACATAGTTCCATTTGGTCAAGAGTAGCACACTACATAGGGGCTAGGTTGCCATTAGGGGATGTTCACATTATGATACCGAGCAACCCCAGAGGAGGTGTTATATCTTTTACAATGTAGCCCACATGCTATGGAATCCCCCTATTAATAACAACAAACAAACATGTGACTTTGAAACCTGTTGGATTTATAGAAAATAAGATCATGAAATCATGAGCCCACCCTGGACCAGGAGGACCCAGTCCTTATTCAGGTAGGAATAAGCTTATCAAATGCCTGGGTGCCAGTCTGCTTCTGCTCTCTTGCCAATTCCATCGGGCAATATGATATTGGCATGACAATCCCATAAGGAGTTGTCAGAGAGCTGAAACCGCCTGGCACCCAGGCTACAACAATACTGCTTCATTATCAGGACTGGTTCAATAACAATCTGACATTCAAAGACTTAAATTGATCCTGTCTTGTTCCTTAGTATGTGGATGAGGAGGTTGGGCAGCGGCCCTCTGGATTAAATCCCTTGGTCTGGAACCTTGTGTGTTCCTATCTCGGTAAGTCTATCCATGCTCATACTCTCTGGTCTTTAGAGGATATTAAACATTAATATCAAGTCACTAGTTTTCTATGAAACAACATAATAAAAATTCCTTTAAACATATTCCCTCTTCCTCATGGCCTGTCATCTCCTCACCCGTGCTGGGAGGATTCAGGTGAGAGAGCTGGCAGTGTTAAACACGCAGGTAAACAATTGATCTTATTGGGAGAATTTCCTTAATTTGACGGCTGTACCCTATTCCCTCTTTTTCAGAATTCGAATTTGGTGATTGAGGAGCCTACCTTTGACCTCACTGAATCTGGGAAACTTGACCAATGGTCAGCACCTGCAGATAGCCATTCACAGGTAGCCAATCACATTATTAGAGGGTCATGGACTATTAGTAACTAGCGGTACCTTGCCGTTATGGGCAGAAAATAATTCAAAATAATAATTTCATTCAACGCAATTCCCCTTCCTACAAATCAAAAATGTGTTTATCTGTTCAGCTTTTTGGTCTCTATATAAAGCAATATTCTCAACTCTGGAGCATTTAAAAATCATATCTGTGGAATCATGGAACTCGCTTTCTATTTAAAATGGCATATTTCGATTTTGTGATTGGCCTACCCTGAACCCATGTTGTCCACATATAGGCCTATTTAAAAATGGCACAGCCACAGGAAGGCCTTGGGAAGATGTTTAGAGTTAGGGGTGCTGGGAGGGACTTCATAAAATATTTATGTCGCCTAACTACAGACAGATTAGAGTCTTATGTGATTTTGTGATTGACCTCTCAAATTAGGGTTCTGTTAAGACTTGGGGAAAACAGGGCAGCGGGTCATGAGATAATGCAGTTAAAGATTTTACGCATGCGCCCATAGTTCGTATGCCATAAGCGCAGCAGCTCAGTTGATTGGATACCTTAAATACTGGCGATTGCTGCGTGTTGCATACATTTGTATTACTTTTGTGATGCATAATTGCCATGGTAATTTGGAATATCCGGATAAGGAGCATCGTGGGTAATGTAGTCATTCTACAGATAAAAAATAAGCCTACATCATTTACATTATGACAGTTTCATCTCCTGTCGTGACCGTGCCATTACAAACACATCAAACGGGGGAGAAAAAAAATACAACACAGAGGAATATAAAATTGCAAGAAGTATGAAAGAGAATTTTGCGTAAAATAAAAAAATAGGCGCAAAATTGTTGGAGGAGATCGTCCCCCAGCTGAGAGGATTACGGTGTTATAATATAGATAGTACACATTAGCATGTCCTCTATCTCTGGTAAAAATAAGACATCAATATCAATAGCCTGAGTGTCAGGCTGTTTCTGCTCTCTTGCCATTTCCCTCGTTGCAAAATGGTATTGGCTTAACAATCCCATAAGGAGTTGTCAGAGAACTGAAACAGACTGGCACCTAGGCAATAAGCAATACTGCTTCATCAGAAATATTGGTTCGATAACAATCTGACATTCAAACTGACCTCTTTATTTCAAATGCCAATTGTCTTAGAATCTATCAATGCAAAGGCCTCCTCTTGTGATCCTCCCTATACCAGTCTGACACTCCTATACCAGTGTATCATTCAAACTGACTCTTAAATTGATCCTGTCTTATTGCTTAGTATGTGGATGAAGAGGTTGGACAGCGGTCCTGTCTGGATTTAATCCTTTGGTCTGGACCCTTGTGTGTTCCTATCTCTATCTCTGTCCTATCTAAGTCTATCCATTCTCATACGCTCTGGTCTTTAGAGGTGTCATGTCTTGTTATGTCTGTTCCTGTCCTTTCTCTTCACTCTGTCTCTCTCTGCTGGTCTTTTTAGGTTACCTTCTCTGTCTCTCATTCTTCAGCTGTTCTACATCTCCCCTAACTAGCTCATTCACTCTTTCCCACCTGTTATCTCTTCCCCCTCTGATTAGGTCTCTATTTCTCTCTCTGTTCCTGCTACTTTCAGTGTCTGATTCTTGTTTGTGTTTTTGATGCCAGAAGCAAGCTGTCGTCCCGTTTGCTTCCACCTTGTCCTATCCTGTCGGAGTCCGCCTGGCAGGTGCATCCTGCATTATACTAACGTTCTTTTTGTTCCATTGACTACGTTGGAAGAGGATTTATGCCATTCCTGTTTTTCATTAAAGAACTCTGTTTTCTGTTAAAACCGCTTTTGGGTCTTCACTCAAGTACATAACAGAAGAATCAGACCAAGAATGGACCCAGCGGCTCCGGACCCTTTTCACTCCGCCGTCGAGATCCAGGGAGCGATGCTAGGCAGACACGAGGAGGAATTGTCTGCTGCTCGACATGCCGTTGAAACCCTGGCCGTCCAAGTCTCCGACCTCACAAGACAGGTTCACCAACTCCACCTCGATCCACCGCCCACTTCCAGGGTTTCCGAGTCTCCGGAGCCCAGGATCAACAACCCGCCGTGTTACTCTGGGGAGCCCACTGAGTGCCGCTCATTCCTCACTCAGTGTGATGTGGTGTTCTCTCTACAGCCCAACACTTACTCCAGGAACGCAGCCCGCATCGCCTACGTCATTTCTCTCCTTACCGGACGGGCGCGTGAGTGGGGCACGGCAATCTGGGAGGCGAAGGCTGAGTGTATTAACCAGTATCAGGACTTTAAGGAGGAGATGATACGGGTTTTTGACCGTTCTGTTTTTGGGGAGGAGGCTTCCAGGGCCCTGTCTTCCCTATGTCAGGGGAATCGATCCATAACGGATTATTCTATTGAGTTTCGCACTCTCGCTGCCTCTAGTGACTGGAACGAGCCGGCTTTGCTCGCTCGTTTTCTGGAGGGTCTCCTCGTCGAGGTTAAGGATGAGATCCTCTCCCGGGAGGTTCCTTCCAGTCTGGACTCCTTAATAGCTCTCGCTATTCGCATAGAGCGACGGTTTGATCTTCGTCGCCGAGCTCGTGGAAAGGAGCTCGCGTTCTCCGTTGCTCCCCTCTCCACATCACTGCCACCTGCCGCATCACTGCCACCCTCCTCCGCCGGCTCGGATGCTGAGCCTATGCAGCTGGGGGTATCCGCATCTCGGCCAAGGAGAAGGAACGGAGAATCACCAATCGCCTCTGTCTCTACTGCGGCTCCGCTGGTCATTTTGTCACCTCATGTCCAGTAAAAGCCAGAGCTCATCAGTAAGAGGAGGGCTACTGGTGAGCGCAACTACTCAGGCCTCTCCTTCTGGATCACGCACTACCTTTCCGGTCCATCTCCGCTGGCCCGGTTCATCTGCTTCCTGCAGTGCCTTGATAGACTCTGGGGCGGAGGGCTGTTTTATGGACGAGACCTGGGCTCGGGAACATGACATTCCTCTCAGACAGTTAGGGAGCCCACGGCCTTGTTCGCTTTAGATGGTAGTTCTCTCCCCAAGATTCAGCGTGAGACGCTGCCTTTAACCCTCACTGTCTCTGGTAATCATAGCGAAACCATTTCTTTTTTAATTTTTCGTTCACCTTTTACACCTGTTGTTTTGGGTCATCCCTGGCTAGTGCGCCATAACCCTTCTATTAATTGGTCTAGTAATACTATCCTATCCTGGAATGTTTCTTGTCATGTGACCTGTTTAATGTCTGCTATCCCTCCTGTTTCCTCTGTCTCTTCTTCACAGGAGGAGCCTGGCGATTTGACAGGGGTGCCGGAGGAGTATCACGATCTGCGCACGGTGTTCAGTCGTTCCAAGACCACTTCTCTCCCTCCACACCGGTCGTATGACTGTAGTATTGATCTCCTTCCGGGAACTACTCCCCCGGGGTAGATTATACTCTCTGTCGGCTCCCGAACGTAAGGCTCTCGAGGATTATTTGTCGGTTTCGCTCGACGCCGGTACCATAGTCTCCTCCTCCTCTCCCGCCGGAGCGGGGTTTTTTTTGTTCAGAAGAAGGACGGGTCCCTGCGCCCATGCGTGGATTATCGAGGGCTGAATGACATAACAGTTAAGAATCGTTATCCGCTTCCTCTTATGTCTTCAGCCTTCGAGATCCTGCAGGGAGCCAGGTTTTTCACCAAATTGGACCTTCGTAACGCCTACCATCTCGTGCGCATCAGGGAGGGGGACGAGTGGAAGACGGCGTTTAACACTCCGTTAGGGCACTTTGAATACCGGGTTCTTCCTTTCGGCCTCGTTAACGCTCCAGCTGTCTTTCAGGCACTAGTTAACGACGTCCTGAAGACATGCTGAACATTTTTGTTTTCGTTTACATGGACGATATCCTGATTTTTTCACCGTCTCTCTCGATTCATGTTCAGCACGTGCGACGCGTCCTCCAGCGCCTTTTGGAGAACTGTCTTTATGTGAAGGCTGAGAAGTGCACTTTTCATGCCGCCTCTGTCCCTTTTCTCGGTTCCGTTATTTCCGCTGAGGGCATTAAGATGGATCCCGCTAAGGTCCAGGCTGTCATTGATTGGCCCGTTCCTAAGTCACACGTCGAGCTGCAGCGCTTTCTGGGCTTCGCTAATTTCTATCGTCGTTTCATCCGTAATTTCGGTCAGGTGGCAGCTCCCCTCACAGCCCTTACTTCTGTTAAGACGTGCTTTAAGTGGTCCGTTTCCGCCCAGGGAGCTTTTGATCTTCTTAAGAATCGTTTTACATCCGCACCTATTCTTGTTACACCTGACATCTCTAGTCAGTTTGTTGTTGAGGTTGACGCGTCAGAGGTGGGCGTGGGAGCCATTCTTTCTCAGCGCTCTCTCTCTGACGGCAAGGTCCATCCTTGCGCGTTTTTCTCTCATCGCTTATCGCCGTCAGAACGTAACTATGATGTTGGTAATCGCGAACTGCTCGCCATCCGCTTAGCCCTAGGCGAATGGCGACAGTGGTTGGAGGGCGACCGTTCCTTTTGTCGTTTGGACTGACCATAGGAACCTTGAGTACATCCGTTCAGCCAAACGACTTAATGCGCGTCAGGCTCGTTGGGCTCTGTTTTTCGCTCGTTTCGAGTTTGTTATTTCTTATCGTCCGGGCTCAAAAAACACCAAGCCTGATGCTTTATCTCGTCTCTTCAGTTCTTCTGAGGTCTCCACCGACCCCGAGGGGATTCTCCCTGAGGGGCGTGTTGTCGGGTTGACTGTCTGGGGAATTGAGAGGCAGGTAAAGCAAGCACTCGCTCACACTCCGTCGCCGCGAGCTTGTCCTAGGAACCTTCTGTTCGTTCCCGTTCCTACTCGTCCGGCCGTTCTTCAGTGGGCCCACTCTGCCAAGTTAGCTGGCCACCCCGGCGTTCGGGGTACGCTCGCTTCCATTCGCCAGCGTTTCTGGTGGCCCACTCGGGAACGTGACGCGCGTCGATTTGTCGCCGCTTGTTCGGTCTGCGCGCAGACTAAATCTGGGAACTCTCCTCCTGCCGGCCGTCTCAGACCGCTTCCCATTCCCTCTCGACCGTGGTCTCACATCGCTTTAGATTTTATCACCGGACTGCCTTCATCAGCGGGGAAGACAGTTATTCTTACGGTTGTCGATAGATTCTCTAAGGCGGCTCATTTCATTCCTCTCGATAAGCTCCCTTCTGCTAAGGAGACGGCTCAGATCATTATCGAGAATGTTTTCCGAATTCATGGCCTTCCGTCTGACGTCGTTTCCGACAGAGGCCCGCAGTTCACGTCTCAATTTTGGAGGGAGTTTTGCCGTTTGATTGGGGCTTCCGTCAGTCTCTCGTCCGGCTTTCATCCCCAGTCTAACGGTCAAGCCGAACGGGCCAATCAGACTGTTGGTCGCATTTACGCAGTCTTTCTTTTCGTAACCCTGCGTCTTGGTCAGAACAGCTCCCCTGGGCAGAGTACGCCCACAACTCGCTTCCCTCGTCTGCTACCGGTCTATCCCCTTTTCAGAGTAGCCTCTGGTACCAGCCTCCGCTGTTCTCATCTCAGCTCGCCGAGTCCTGCGTCCCCTCCGCTCAGGCTTTTGTCCAGCGTTGCGAGCGCACCTGGAAGGGGGTCAGGTCGGCACTTTGCCGTAATAGGGCGCAGACTGTGAGGGCCGCTAATAAGCGTAGGACCAAGAGTCCTAGATATTGTTGCGGTCAGAGAGTATGGCTCTCCACTCAGAACCTTCCCCTTAAGACAGCTTCTCGCAAGTTGGCCCCGCGGTTCATTGGTCCGTTCCGTATTTCTCAGGTCATTAATCCTGTCGCAGTGCGACTTCTTCTCCCGCGCTATCTTCGTCGCGTTCACCCGGTCTTCCATGTCTCCTGTGTTAAGCCCGTTCTTCGCGCCCCCGCTCGTCCCTCCCCCCCCCCCATCCTTGTCGAGGGCGCACCCATCTACAGGGTTCGTAAGATTTTGGACATGCGCCCTCGGGGCCGTGGTCATCAGTACCTAGTGGATTGGGAGGGGTACGGTCCTGAGGAGAGGAGTTGGGTTCCCTCTCGGGACGTGCTGGACCGTTCGCTGATCGATGATTTCCTCCGTTGCCGCCAGGTTTCCTCCTCGAGTGCGCCAGGAGGCGCTCGGTGAGTGGGGGGTACTGTCATGTCTTGTTATGTCTGTTCCTGTCCTTTCTCTTCACTCTGTCTCTCTCTGCTGGTCTTTTTAGGTTACCTTCTCTGTCTCTCATTCTTCAGCTGTTCTACATCTCCCCTAACTAGCTCATTCACTCTTTCCCACCTGTTATCTCTTCCCCCTCTGATTAGGTCTCTATTTCTCTCTCTGTTCCTGCTACTTTCAGTGTCTGATTCTTGTTTGTGTTTTTGATGCCAGAAGCAAGCTGTCGTCCCGTTTGCTTCCACCTTGTACCTATCCTGTCGGAGTCCGCCTGGCAGGTGCATCCTGCATTATACTAACGTTCTTTTTGTTCCATTGACTACGTTGGAAGAGGATTTATGCCATTCCTGTTTTTCATTAAAGAACTCTGTTTTCTGTTAAAACCGCTTTTGGGTCTTCACTCAAGTACATAACAAGAGGATATTAAACATTAATATCAAGTCACTAGTTTTCCATAAAACTCTTCAGTGAAGACGTCCCTGTTTAAGAAGAGCCGAGTAGGGACCTAGGGGTGCCTACAGAGGGCCAATACAGCAGGGTCCACAACCTCTCTCTTCTCCCAGCCCAGCAGCAACAGCCTAGGAGTTCCACACTGCACAGAGACCGAGACAGAGGGAGACAGCGGTGAGGGAGGGAGAGAGAGGGGGGAGAGGGAGGAAGAGCCCAATTGTCGGACAAAAGTCAAAAGTCAAAATATTTGTCACCAACACAAACCTTCTATAAATTATAGAATCCAGATATAATGAGGCAAATTAGACATTTCCTGGGAGGTATATAGATAATCTTTGACTTTACAAACTAACGATACCTTACCAACTGACGAACAAGCAAGGAAAGTAACAGCTACTAGAATTAATTACATTTAGGCTCTTAATTATGATGACAAGCCTGTTGCTAGCGCTCGTGTTAAGTCTTAGGTAAATTGCCATAGAATGAATTGAAGCCTGTATTTTCAAAATCAAATATCTTTATTTTCAGTTCAATGAGTAATAGAAGGGGTTGAGCCAGATAATGAGAATCAGCCATATATTTGTGGTGTCATGTAAATGGATCATAATGCAGAAACCACAATGTCACAACTCTGTCACCACATGATGTTTCTGATGGGAACTCATTTCATTAATGATTTAAAGATGGAACTATGATGGACGAAGAATTTAGCTGAGAGCATGATGTCTCATTTAATGTATTGTCTTTTTTTGGTTTGCTTGCAGTGAATCTAAATAATATTAGTAATTATGTTGCCTAATAGCCTATGGTAATTTGGTACGTTATATTTCCTGCAGTACGCAGCATGGTCAGTATGATGGAGGGAAATTATTTGGAAGTTGTGATTCAACCTGGAACAAGTTGTCTGTCGGCAGTGAGCAATTTAAACACGAGCATCGTTTGAAAGGATCTTTTTACTATTGTGATTGCCCATTTCAGTGTCTATATTGATGCTCGTGTGTTAAAATGTAGGCAAAACATGAAAAATAACTGGGATTTTGCGGTTTTCATTCAAACACTTTTTTAAAGTGGGGGATGGTCATTAAAATATCCCACTAGACAAGTTGTGGTTATACAATACACATGGAACCTATAATAGCTTCACTTCCATTTGATTTGAGGTAGGGAAGCAG
This sequence comes from Oncorhynchus masou masou, assembly GCF_036934945.1. Lineage (NCBI taxonomy): Eukaryota > Metazoa > Chordata > Actinopteri > Salmoniformes > Salmonidae > Oncorhynchus > Oncorhynchus masou. Next base: position 79,941 of record NW_027016671.1, read on the forward strand.
ACTGATGGGCTGGAGTTCGGACTTCAAATGTGTATGTGTTTCACAGCTGACCCAAAGGCCCTTGAAGTCCTAAAGCTGAGAGCTGAGCTACAGGCAGAAAAATACCCAAACAAAGTGCTGCTGGACACCATGACCACCTTGAAAAGCCAGCTGGCATCCCTAAGAGGTGCATCATCTTTGAATTAACTTTAACATTGAAATAACAGTTGAGAATGAGTTTGTCCTAAGATTAGCAGGTGGACTGGATTGTTATGACTGTCATGATTTCAAAAGCTACGTTACTCTTTTTACATAGTCATTGTGCATGTTTTGAGATGGGTTTAGGGTTAAATAGTTCAAATGTTATTGTTACTCTGTGTGTATGGTCTGACCAGCAGTAGGCTACGGAATCAGGCGCGGAATCCAGCAGCGAGGGGAAATCAACCAGGGGACTCGTCCTCATTATCTTTCTCTGTCTCTGAGGAGGAAAATCTACCAAAGAAGAAGTGAAGAGCCTGAGGGTGGGCAGAGAAGAAATAAAGATTTTTTTACACAAACTACCCAATTTTACCACCTTAACAAATTGGAAATGATCACATTGATCACATCCTACAGTGAAATAATGTCGTTTTTTTGTTTTATTCTCTGTTTTCTATTGCAGTGAAAACAGTGAATGGTGTTGTGCAGAGGTACAACCATAGGAAGTATAAATTCAAATACATTTGGAAAAATGATATAGTCACTGCTATCTTGCATTGTCGGGAAACCCGCGATTTGGGCAGCTTGTTGCAATTGCGGCCATAGAAATAGAATTTATAGAAGGGTGTTTTTTTAATTTTAATTTTAAATAATTATTTATTACAAAAAACCCAAGGAAGGGGTAACATTAAAGTATTAGAACATGAAGGACAAACACTACAGCATCAAGACACTATCACACATGTATCAGTCTTTCCGCAACAGAGCCATCCTTATGTGTGAGGGTGCGTGTGCATGATAGTGATATAAAATATGTCATAGTTTCCTTTTACATGATCACAATCTTGTGAAACCCGAAACCTCCAAGATGCCCCCCACAGTTCCCCAATAGCTGTCCCTCAACCATTCGAGACCCCTCCCACAGTCCCCTCCCCACCCCCGGAATAAAAAAAATTAACAAAATTCCATTCCCCGCCCCCAAGATCCCCCCCAATGCACCAACAACCAAGAGAATAAACTAAAGAGAAAAAAGGAAAAGACAGACGAAAACAGCAAACAACATTGCACATTCTTTTTAAAATTTAAAACAAAAGGACATCAAGGACAACTGAAATCATAACAGCAATGCCTACTTTATATGTTTGTGTGCATGTCTGGCACTGTTGCATGTATGTGTGTGTTCTTGCATGTGTTTATTTGAATGAGAGTGTGTGTATATGCATGTGTGCAAACACCTGCACGGCATCAGCCTCAAACCGGTATTAGTTGTAAAAACACTGCCTCTTAGTGTCATTCAAATGTACTTTTAGGACTTTTTTCCCTTTATCTTTTGACTATCATTCTCTCTCACACAGCAACTCCACTCCCACTTGTCTACAATTCCACATACCAACCCTCAGCCCATCCCATCTATCTCTGCTGGCCACCCACTTCGTGTTTCTATGCAACACATATCTTTCAACTATGCTATGATGTTTAACGTACAATTTCAAATCGAATAGAATCTACAGATTACGTGTTGAAGATAAATACTTTTACTAAGAGTATTAGTGTATTAGTAATTGACTGACCCTGTCTCTCCAGATCTCCTAACAGTACTATTTCTCGGGTCAATTTTAGATCAATGCTATGCATTTTCAGCCATTCCTGAACCTGAGACCAGAAACAGGCTACCTGAGGGCAATACCTAAATAAATGGTCCATTGATTTTGTATCCTCACAACAAAATCTGCAGAGCTTCGATGATTTTAAGTCCCAAATATTCAACATATTTTTGGTGGCAAGAATTCTATATAATAATTTTAGCTGAAAAGCACAAAGTCTTGCATCTTGCGCTGTTTTATATATCAACTCATACACCCTGTACCATGGAATCGGTACATCAAAAATCTCTTCCCAACTATTTTGCAATCTGTATGGCACAGTTGTCAACATCTTGAGCCTCAAATGAAACTGAAATTCTTTCCTATTTAGGCTATTTTTATTCCTCCACCAGTTTTGATCCTTTATATTGGGCAGACAGACCAGTTCCCTACCTCCTCCCGCTGCCACCCGCCTCCTCCATTTTTGGGGCAATGCAGTAATCAATTGGTTGTTACTTTTGGATTGAGCAGACCTTCCCGTACAATTCTGATAACTCCGTGAAGGACATAACTCATTTGAGTCCAGCCATAATATTTGTTGTAATATTTGTTCTATCTTTTCACGTGGCTGAAATTGAAATTGTAGCCAGCTCTGCAATGCTTGTTTGAAAAACACAGATACTTTGAAAAAAGTATAATTTTCAATCGAAAATGAGACATGGCAATCTGCACAAAGGCAAAAAGGCCATTTTTAAACAATGGATGAGCTTTTCTTATTAATCTACTTGATGAAACTGTTGAATGAGTGAAGCTTTTAGAGAGGGGTTTAGTGCTTTTATATTTAATAATCTCAACCCACCCAATTCACATTCATTATATAGATAGGCTCGTTTTATTTTGTCTGGTTTATCGTCCCAGATAAAGCAACATATTTTTTTGCTCATATGATTTGAAAAACGAATCATCAGGAGTAGGCAGCGCCCTAAGTGAGTAAACTGAAATATGACTTAGGAGTTAATTAGGACAATTTTTCCATAAATAAACAGGTATTTACCTCTCCATGGTTGCAGGATCTTGTTTATTTTTACAAGTTTTCTATTGAAATTCATTGTGGAGATCTTATTTATAATTTTTGTGATATGAATACCAAGTATGTTTACTTCACCATCAGCCCATTTTATAGGTAAGCTGCAAGGTAATGTAATAATATGTAATATTGTACACTTATCATAATTAGGTTTTAGTCCGGAGTGTACAGAAAAGTTATCTAGATCTTTAATGAAACATTTCAGGGCTGTTAAGTCTAGCTTGCGGACTTCACATAAAACTTGAGTCATCGGCATACATGGATACTTTTGTTTTTAAGCCTTGTATTTCTAATCCTCTAATGTTGTTATTGGATCTGATTTTAATAGCTAGCATTTCGATGGCCATACGAATAGATATGGTGACAGGGGACACCCTTGTTTAACTCCTTTTGACAATTCAAAACTCTCTGAGAAGTAGCCGTTATTTACTATTTTACACCTGGGGTTGCTATTCATGATTTGTTACCCATTTGATAAGAGAATAACCAAAATTGAAAAACTCCAGGCATTTTTTAAATAAAATCCAATCTTACTTTATCAAATGCCTTTTCAAAATCCGCTAGAAATACCATTCCTGGCTTCGTATATGTTCTATTATTTCTAGGAGTTGTCATATTTTATTTCCAATGTATCATCCATGTAAAAAACCTGTCTGATCAGGATGAACAATACCTGGTAAAACCCTTTTAATTTTGAGTGCTATGCATTTTGCTAGTATTTTTGCATCACAACAATGAAGTGTGAGGGGCCTCAAGCTTTTTAGATAGAGCAACATCTCTCCGGTGAACTACTAGACAACTATTGATTTAGAACCACGGAGACTTACCGCAAGTCGCAAAGAAAACAGGAGCTGCCTCCACTATTCCAGCTCCATTTCAGCCTAAACATTTCAACATCATCTAATCACCTATGCTTAGTCTAATACAGTGACAACTAAAAGTTATCAAAAACTATTTAGTGATGTGGTTGTCTATGGTGCGGATTTCTGTGTGTGTGTGTTCATGAGTGCGTGCAAATAGAAAAAAACGTGTTGAATCACCCTACTTCTAGAGAAACGCCAATGCCATCCTCTTTCCTGTTGCCTAAACAGTCAATGACTCTGTCATACAGTACGAGCTTTTAGTGTTTGTTGTACTAGGCTACCTTGTTAAAATACTTGCTCGCTAGCCTAACTTCTTTTCATGGGCAACGATACGCTAGGCCAGCTAGTTAACATTAGCCTTCTACATCTAGCTACATGCTGAACTTTCATTCTCTCAGACCAGGGACACAATGTATGAATGAATGGTTGGATCAGAATCCCCATTATAATCTAAAACCACAAGTCCAAATCTCTATTCCCATCGATGGCTAACATCTTCCTATCACTAGTTCCATGAGCTTAACGGACACTAGTGCATGGAGTTTTTATTTTTTACATTTTTTAATTTCACCTTTATTTAACTCGGTAGACCAGTTGAGAACAAGTTCTCATTTACAACTCTGACCTGACAAAAACAACAACACAGAGATACACATGGGATAAACAAACGTACAGTCAATAACACCATAGAAAATCTGTATACAGTGTGTGCAAATGAAGAAAGGAGGTAAGGCAATAAATAGGCCATAGTAATTAGAATTTAGCAATTAACACTGGAGTGATAGATGTGCAGATGAGGATGTGCAATTAGAAATACTTGTGTGCAAAATGGCAAAAAAAGAGCAAATATGGGATGAGGTAGGTAGTTGGTTGGATGGTCTATTTACAGATGGGCTGTGTACAGCGGCAGCAGCGGCAGCAATCGGTAAGCTGTCTCAACTTCTGTGATTTTTGCAATTCGTTCCATTCATTGGCAGCAGAGAACTGGAAGGAAAGGCAGCATTTTAACACAATTCAAAAACAATAGCAGGAGCTGGCTAAAAGAATGTCCAGTAGATAGAAATAAAGGGAATGTCTGCTCACTGTTTTGCTGCTCCCAAACGTGCACTGTTAACAAAGCTTTGGTAATGAATACTTAGGCCTATTTCAAGGCTGTCTCTCAAAACACCTTTATTGATAGGCTTGGCTATTTGGCAAATACATTGGGCAGGTTAAAAAATAGGAGCCTTCAGTAAGGGGAGATGAGGCCTGGTTTTTAATCAAATGAAACTAAATGGAATTAAAAAAAAATATTTTTCACACAAGGTTCATCGGCACCAATTGGCACTGTTTGGTAAAACCCTCTCCATGCACAGTGTTGTGCATCAGTGTTGTGCGTCACTGCTGGATAGGCTGCATTCCTCTCTCAAAATCCATGCCATTAGTAACCGTGTCACCGCTAAGAACGGCTTTTGGTAGGTCTTAAATCCACCCAATTGTGCTGAATGACATCTTCAAATTTGCTCCTGTTTTTAAGGACACACCTCAAATATTGCCACCTCTCCCACCTCAGCGCAAGACAGCTGATGTTAGACATCAGACCTGGCGCAAGGGGTGAAAGATGCCAGAGCACCAGTGTTTACATGCCAAAATTGCCAACTAACATGAGTTTGACTAGTACCAGTCGAAAATAGAGCTCTATGACTGAATTGAAATGCAACTGACCCTAACCCGCATACATACACAGTTGGTTTGGCTACGAGGCTAAGACCAAGAAAGTAAGTGGTGCTTAGCATCCGATGGACTATCAGCATGTGAGATGTTAGCACCTCTGTAAAATGCTCTATTCCAACAATATATCCCAAGATACTGGAAGTAGATTTGATTTCCTCCAACTAATCCCAACTATTACAGGATAAGTGCGGCCCTTTTGTTAAACTGTCCTGCTTTCACACCATTTATTCTCCTGAGTAGTTAGATAGTAGAGTTAGAGGCGAAGTCAGTATTTCTGCTGACACCGCAATAGTAATACCGTATCCTCTCAGGTGTGTATGTGTGTGTGTGGGGGGTAGAAAAGAAATGTGATCAGGAGTGATCTCCCACTTGGTTCCTCTTTTCAGTCCTCTGCCTCAGTAAAGTGATGATGTTTATTGATTCAGTCTGGGGGCCTCTGGTGCCGAGCGTACCTGGAGACGAGCTCCCCAATGGTTTGTGGCTTTGGGAGAGAGAGGGACCAAATCGAACTGTCAGCCAGCCTGTAAGGAGTGAGAGAGCATCGCTCTGCCCCATGGTGACAGCAGATGATGAAGACGGATGAGCAGCATTCTTAGATTTCATCCACACCACCTCCCTCCCCTCAACCCATAGTATGAACTCCTCTCTGGCTTCTCCCTCCGATATCTTGGCTACCAGAACTTACAAAGTTATTTTCTCTGTGACTATGTATGACATTGTTGGCATTTCTGTATAACTGGTAGGACCGGGACGATACAAGTACCGCAATATTTTTCCCATGGCCAAAATGAAAACACAAAGCAGCCCAAACACTTTGGTCCTTTAAAAAACACCTGTATGTAAAATAGTATGTGCTGTAACTTGGGAAATAAATAAATGTGACTCTGATGACAATATAATATTTGTCTCCAACATTAGGGCTGGTTTCCGAAAGATGTGAAATCTTACTCCGTGTTTTGTTTCTTTGCCATGATACTAAGGACTAAAGTGATACTGGTATTACCCAAGCCCTAATTACCGCTTTCATCCTTTCTATCTATTGGCAATGATGATTATAGAATGGAATCAGCAGCAGAAGACAATATGAAAAGAAACAACAGAAATAGGAACAGAAATTACTTCTCGAAGGAGTTCAAAGTAAGTCTTAGTCCCCAAAAATATTTGTGTGTGTATTTGGGAGATATTTGGAAAACACAAATGATAGGGTTAAACACCGAAAGGTAGGCTACTTATGCAATCCCAATTTGAGAGTGAAGGACTATGGGGGCACACAATATATCGATTTTTTTGTACTTATCTCCCTTAAAGAATTCTTACTGCATGCAGGCAATGTTTTGCAATACTTTGAGCAGTTGATTGAACCGTGAGGATAGTGGTTTTTGGGGATGGGAACAAAGTAATTATCCTTGGCTGTGCGCCTGGAGACCAGGGCTGCCAGGACCGTCGAGGCGGGAACAGGGGTCCGATAAGGACTCATTCTCATAGGAATCCAACTCCAAGAAGGTCCAGTCAAGAGCAAATATCACCAAGGGAAATCTTGAGTTTCTTAAGTAGAAGAAAATGAGAATACAAAGTAGGTGTTCACTTAGGGCAAGTTGATACATTTTTGCTATTGAAAAATAGAATGAGCCTTTTTCTTTACCAGGAGATGATGTGTGTAACAGAGTAAGTCGTTTTTTCCAGAGATGGATTATGAAATGGGATGGGTTGAGGAGAAAAATGATGAAGGCTGGACACCCGTCACTTCTGTGATGTTGATGGATGTATGATTGTGTGGATCAGGTCACGGCTAGAGATCAGATTGCTTAGTGGAAGTAAACATGTCATCGACACCGGTCCAATTATAGGAAGGAGCACTACTGTATATGATGTGCTCTGTTTTTAAAATGCATGTAAAACCATCCCTTCCCTTTTCAAGTGATATATATTTTTGCACTTTTTTGTTGCAGGTTCACTAGTGTACTCAAGTAGGCCTACAGTGCAGCCTTCTTTGGGGCATTTATTAAATGCATTATATTTCACCCCCAAATCTTCTTGTGGTGTCAAAGGCCCAAAAACAGACAGATAATCTCACTGACTCAGAAACGAGGGTTGAGGTTACGACAGATTCACTTCTCCTCAAACAGGCAAAACAGACTTGTCTGAGATTGGAAAGGTTGACTCAAGTCTGTGTGGGGTCACCAACCAAATGACCTTCCCTTTGGTACCTTTCCCAGTCATATGACCATTCTCAGAGGAAGCTACGTACGCGCAAGATCGCAGAAACCACGGGTCTTCTGATCGGCTTTTAAACCAAGCAAAGCTATCAAGCTGGGATTCAAACACATGCAGAATAAAGACAAAATGACGGGACAGAGAAATGGCAGAAGAAATCCCAGAGCTCATAGTGTTGTATGTTGTGCTAAAGTGATTGCTGTCAGAATTTGCAGAAGATCTCCGCATGTGTATTTCTCATCGTGAAGCATGGAGGAGGAGGTGTTATGGTGTGGGGGTGCTATGCTGGTGACACAGTCTGTGATTTATTTAGAATTAAAGGCACACTTAACCAGCTTGGCTACCACAGCATTCTGCAGTGATACGCCATTCCATTCGGTTTGGGATTAGTAGGACTATCATTTGTTTTTTCAACAGGACAATGTCCCAACAAACCTCCAGGCTGTGTAAGGGCTACTTTACCAAGAAGGAGAGTGATGGAGTGCTGCATCAGATGACCTGGTCTCCACAATCCCCCGACTTCAACCCAATTGAGATGGTTTGGGAAGAGTCCGACCGCAAAGGGAAGCAAAAGCAGCCTACAAGTGCTCAGCATATGTGGGAACTCCTTCAAGACTGTTGGAAAAGCACTGCACCTGAAGCTGGTTGAGAGAATGCCAATAGTGTGCAAAGCTGTCGTCAAGGCAAAGGGTGGCTATTTAAAGAATCTCAAAAATTAAATATATTTTAATTTGTTTAACAGTTATGTGTTATTTCTTAGTTTTGATGTCTTCACTATTATTTTACAATGTAGAACATAGTAAAAAATAAAGAAAAACACATGAATGAGTAGGTGTTCTAAAACTTTGGACCGGTAGTGTATACCATTAGGGAGCTTAAAGATAAATAATCCACTTGTTTAGAGTTAAAAATTGTAAGGTGAGTGTGTTGGGGGCAACTGTCCCCCTATCCATCAAAGGGCATCTGCATTTCCTTCATATTTGGTTAGCCTAAGCATGACCATCATCCACATACCACATTTTGTACCTAACATAGCTTTTTTTGTGTGTAAGCAATTGGACATTTTTCTAGTTACCCCATGTTACCCTACTTGCATATGGAAAATGATTCAGAGCAAACAAATCTCAATATATGTGAAATGGATAAGACCAGTTTATGTACCGTGCCTTCGGAAAGTATTCAGACCTCTTGACTTTTTTTGCCATTTTGTTACATTACAGCCTTATTCTAAAATTGATTCAATTGTATTTCTTTCTCATCAATCTACACACAATACCCCATGATGACAAAGCAAAAAACCGATCGAACAGACTTTTTGAGACTCAAAATTTGCTCAGGTGCATCCTGTTTCCATTGATCATCATTGAGATGTTTCTACAAATTGATTTGTGTGAAAACTGTGGTAAATTCAATTGATTAGACATGATTTGGAAAGGCACATACCTGTCTATATAAGATCCCACAGTTGACAGAGCATGTCAGAGCAAAAATCAAGCCATGAAGTCGAAGGAATTATCTATAGAGCTCCGAGACAGGAATGTGTTGAGGTTACAGATCTGGGGAAGGGTACCAAAACATGTCTGCAGCATTGAAGGTCCCCAAGAACACAGTGGCCTCCATCATTCTAAATGGAAGAAGTTTGGAACCACCAAGACTCTTCTTAGAGCTGAACACCCAGCCAAACTGAGCAATCGGGGGAGAAGGGCCTTGGTCAGGGAGGTGACCGAGAACCCGATGGTCACTCTGACAGAGCTCCAGAGTTCCTCTGTGGAGATGTGAGAACCTTCCAGGAGGACAACCATCTCTGCAGCCCTGCACCAATCAGGCCTTTATGGTAAAGCGGCCAGACAGGAGCCACTCCTCAGTAAAAGACACATGACAGCCCGCTTGGAGTTTGCCAAAATCCCCCTGAAGGCTCTCAGACCATGAGAAACTGAATAACTGAATACCAAGCGTCTGGAGAAAACCTGGCACCATCCCTACGGTGAAGCATGGTGGTAGCAGCATCATGCTGTGGGGATGTTTTTCAGAGGCAGGGACAGGGAGACCAGTTAGGATCAAGGGAAAGATGAACGGAGAAAAGTAAATAGAGATCCTTGATATAAACCTTCTCCAGAGCGCTCAGACCTCAGTCTGGGGTGAAGGTTCACCTTCCAACAAGACAACGATCCTAAGCACACAGCCAAGGCTTCAGGAAAGGTCTCTGGATGTCCTTGAGTGGCCCAGCCAGAGACTGGACTTGAACCCGATCGAACATCTCTGGAGAGACCTGAAAATAGCTGTGCAGCGACGATCCCCTTCCAACCTGACAGCACTTGAGAAGATCTGCAGAGAAGAAAGGGAGAAAGTCCCCAAATACAGGTGTGTCAAGCTTGTAGCATCATACTCAAGAAGACTTGAGGCTGTAATCACTGCCAAAGGTGAGTCAGCAAAGCACTAAGTAAAGGGTCTGAATACTTATGTAAATGTGTAATTTCAGTAAAAAAGATTTGTATAAATTTGCAAAAATTTGGAAAAACATGTTTTTGCTTTGTCATCATGGGGTATTGTGTGTAAATTGAGGAGGGAAGAAAACAATTGAATCTATTTTAGAATAAGGCTGTAACGTAACAAAATGTGGAAAAAGTCAAGGGGTCTGAATACTTTTGTAATGCACTGTAAATATGTTAACAAGTATGCTAACAGTTCTCCCATGGATTTTACTCTAGTCCAATTTTTTTTGGTCATGGTCTGTTCTTTTCTCCCTTCCCCAGTCCCTATGCCTTTCTGATAAAAAGCAGAAGTTGCAAGTGGGAGACTGTTACCACTAGGTTCTATTTTGGGTGTGGTTTCCATGGGAACCACTGGATTGGTAGAACAGAAGGTAGGTTGTGGTGATATGGGAAGTAGGGGGTGGGAGGGGGAATGTGGACTTGTCAATCAAAGAGCTACCGCAAACAATGTGTCTGTCACGTGGCCTCACTTTCATGCTTAGATAACACTGCCACCTGTCACGCCCTGACCTTAGTATTCTTTGCTTTCTTTATTATTTTGGTTAGGTCAGGGTGTGAAATGGGTGATGTATGTGTTTTTGTTCCTGTCTAGGGGTTTTGTATGTCTATGGTTAGTTGCCTGTGTCTGCATGTGTTTATATATAGCTTCACATTCGTTTTGTTGTTTTGCAAAGTTTGTTTAAGTGTTCTTCGTTTCATTAAAAGAAGAATGTATTCACATCACCCTGCGCCTCGGTCTCCTCCATTCAACGAGCGTGACGCCACCATTCTAGATCTTCTCTTCAGCAAGACCTTAACAACTTAAATTCTCTGCACAACAATATTCACCACTAAACTCTGAAAGGTATGGTTTTAATTGTTAGCATTAGCGTTCAAATTAGGTCAGGACATAGACATGGTCCTGTCCTACATAGTGTGCTTATAAAAGGTTGAACTTGAAATGTAACTTTATTAAAACCCACAACACACTCATTATAGGAAATCGCAAACAAACTTAGAACCTGACACCCGAACTTGATATCCATCCCACTGTCTTCATTGAATCTTCTGATTCTGAGGTGGAATGCCTTTAAGACATGCATAAGAGGTGCTTTCGGTCCTGACTAAACTGTCGGATACTCTTACCCCACAGGAAAGGTATGGGTTAAACATCAGGTTACTCCTCTCCTCAATTCTCCTGCATTATGTAATTACACGAGTGTCTAATGGCCCGTGGGCTCATTACCCTGTCATTAGAAGTGGTAGGTGTGCAGCATTGTTTCATGGACTGTTCCCTCACAATGAAGGACCTTTAAGTGTCATTGCATTGTTGGGCTCACTAGAGTGTCCTTCACCTCCCTGAAGAGCAGGGAAGCAACGTATAGTTATCCAGGACAACGTATAGAGTTATCCAGGACGAGGTGAATACATACAGAGGGCGCACTAGAGGAAAGTTATAATATGCCTTGGGATCAGTCATTTCTTAAATTGTAGTCCGAATATGGAAGGACTATGTAGTCTCTCTCAAAACAACGACGTGAGTGAATTCCAATGGTGCCCAAACAATATTACAGGAAAACTGTCACCTACAGTAACTCATCTTTTGAAATGTTTCTCATTAGGTTGCCTGTCTATGAATCTAACACAGTCCAAAAACTAAGCCTAAAACAGCCCAAGGTAAGTAAAACAGAAATGTAATATCCAAGTTCTTGAGATCCTTTGCCTGAGAAATCCATAAGGGTTCTATGCACGATAATGCTGGAAAACTGAAAACCTATCCCAAGAATAAAAGTTGTGTCTCTGTGCTTTTTACCTCCGTAATCCACTCTAATGGGAAATGATTTTTATTTGGATAGAAATAAATACACTGACTGTACAAAACATTAGGAACACCTGCAACTCAACATCAGTGTTCTTAATGTTTTGTACAGTCAGTGTATGTATTTCTATCCAAATAAAAAAAATATTTTACATTTTGATAAAAGAATGTGTCACCTAGCTGAAGACCTAAAGTCCTGAAGCCTAAAGTACAATACGGACTGAAATGGAACAGAGAGATGTGTGAGGTCCTCCCTATCCCAGTTTGCTAGATTGACAGGCACTGCACAACAAGACGCACACCGGTTCAGCTGACAAAGCTCATCCTGCTACCCCAGGCCACCAAAGCCTTACAAATTCCATGGTGACTGAATTTGTTCAGCACTGAATCGACCCCAAGACCATTCAGATATGACAAGCTGTGTGTCTGTCAAGAAAAAAAAGTGCCACTGACTGAAAACAAACTGGCACTATCACTACCCCCCCCCCCCCCAGTAGGCTGGCACTGCAGACAGTGGGGTGACACATTTTGCTGGCGGCTTGCGGTGACGGCCCTGTGATTTTACCATGTGCTGAGGCGTGTGGGATCACAACAGGGTTTTTCCTTGCTTGGCCGCACCAACTGCCAGTTGGGGCTTAATTAACATGGCCGTCAACACCCCTAAAATGCATCTGACTCGCGCCAAAGCCAAACGTTACACTCCTCCTTGTATACAGACATGTAATTACATAGTTCCTGTAATGGAAATGGCCTGTTTGTAGAATTGTTTGCATTTTGATAGTATTTTGAGATGCACATGATTACTTAATGGCCTATAGATGAGCTACCCATTGTAGTGTCCGACTAGCACAACATACTTCATTTCCCGATAGTTAGTTATCTATGCCTGTGAAATTAAATGGGCAAAGATGCATTTTGTGACAAAAAAAATGGTACTACTACTAACCTTGCCACAGTTCAAAAGGTCAGCAGTGTTTGTTTTGCCGTTTGGCAGAGACTTGTAATCCATTTGAAAAGGCCATTTTGGACCATTCGTTCACTCAGGTTGTGTAAGGGTTTTCCTGTGGTGAAGTAGAGGAGGACCAAAACGCAGCGTGGTTATATTGATTCATGTTTAATTAAAACAGATAAACATGAACACTATAAAACAACAAACGTGGAAAACCAAAAACAGCCCTATCTGGTGCAAAACACAGAGACAGGAACAATCACCCACAAACACAGTGAAACCCAAGCTACCTAAGTATGATTCTCAATCAGAGACAACTAATGACACCTGCTTCTGATTGAGAACCATACTAGGCCGAAACATAGAAATACCCCAAAACATAGAAAAACAAACATAGACTGCCCACCCAACTCACGCCCTGACCATACTAAATAAATACAAAACAAAGGAAATAAAGGTCAGAACGTGACAGTACCCCCCCCCCCAAAGGTACCCCCCCAAACCTTAACCTATAGGGGAGGGTCTGGGTGGGCGTCTGTCCGCGGTGGCGGCTCTGGCGCGGGACGCGGACCCCACTTCACCATTGTCTTTGTCCGCTTTATTGTCAGCCTCCGTGGCTTTCTAACCATGGCCATCCCTCTCAATGACCCCACTGGACAGAGGGGCGGAAGCTCTGGACAGAGGGGCAGAAGCTCTGGACAGAGGGGCAGAAGCTCGGGACAGAGGGGCAGAAGCTCGGGACAGAGGGGCAGAAGCTCGGGACAGAGGGGCAGAAGCTCGGGACAGAGGGGCAGAAGCTCGGGACAGAGGGGCAGAAGCTCGGGACAGAGGGGCAGAAGCTCGGGACAGAGGGGCAGCTGCTCGGGACAGAGGGACAGCTGCTCGGGACAGAGGGGCTCTGGCGCCTCTGGGCCGAGGGGCTCTGGCGCCTCTGGGCCGAGGGGCTCTGGCGCCTCTGGGCCGAGGGGCTCTGTCGCCTCTGGGCCGAGGGGCTCTGTCGCCTCTGGGGCGAGTGGCTCTGGCGCCTCTGGGGCGAGGGGCTCTGGCGCCTCTGGGGCGAGGGGCTCTGGCTCCTCTGGGGCGAGGGGCTCTGGCGCCTCTGGGGCGGGAGACTCCGGCAGCAGCGCCGGACAGGCGGGAGACTCCGGCAGCAGCGCCGGACAGGCGGGAGACTCCGGCAGCAGCGCCGGACAGGCGGAAGACTCCGGCAGCAGCGCCGGGCAGGCGGGAGGCTCCGGCAGTAGCGCCGGGCAGGCGGGAGGCTCCGGCAGCAGCGCCGGGCAAGCGGGAGGCTCCGGCAGCAGCGCCGGACAGACGGGACCACCTGTAGGGAGGAGACAGAGAGACAGCCTGGTGCGTGGGGCTGCCACAGGAACCACCAGGCTGGGGAGACCCTCAGGAGGCTTGGTGTTTGGAGGAGGCACTTGAAGGACCGGGCTGTGGGGGAGCACTGGAGCTCTGGTGCGCAACCTTGGCACCACTTTCCCAGGCTGGACAACCACTCTAGCCCGGACCCTCCAGAGTGCAGGCACAGGTTGAACCGGGCTGTGGGTAAGCACGGGAGATCTCGTGCTTACTACACGCACCTCTCCCTTTGGCTCCACTCCCACATTTGCCCGGCACGAGAGGAGCGCAGGCAGAGGACGCACTGCACCCTCCCAGCGCCCCGGAGACACAGCACGCAGAGCCGGTGCAGGATACCCTGGACCAAAACTGCGTACCGGCGACCAGACCCGCTGAGCAGGCACCATACGCCCTGGCTCGATGCCCGCACTCGCTTGACACTCTCGGGGGGCTGCCCTATAGCGCACCGGGCTATGGACACGTACTGGCGACACCGTGTGCTTAACCGCATAACACGGTGCCTGACAATAAGCACGAGGAGTGAGCTCAGGTCTGCTACCTGGCTTAAATTTTTTGGGGGGCTGCCTCTCGTACCTGTTGCACTGCCGTGCTGGCTTCGCCAACCTCATTCTCCTGTAACCTTCCTTGCACTGCTCCATCGAATCCCATGCGGGCTCCGGCACTCTCCCTGGTTCGACCGCCCACCTGTCTATTTCCTCCCAAGTTGTGTAGTCCAGACTCTGCTCCCATGTCCCGAAATCCTGACCTCGCTGTTGCTGTTCCTGCTGCCTCTGTTCCTTCTCCTGCTGCTGCTCTTGCTGCAGCTGCTGTTTACCACGCCGCATGGTCCTGTTGTGGTGGGTGATCCTGTAAGGGTTTTCCTGTGGTGAAGTAGAGGAGGACCAAAACGCAGCGTGGTTATATTGATTCATGTTTAATTAAAACAGATAAACATGAACACTATAAAACAACAAACGTGGAAAACCAAAAACAGCCCTATCTGGTGCAAAACACAGAGACAGGAACAAAACAAAACAAAACAAACATAGACTGCCCACCCAACTCACGCCCTGACCATACTAAATAAATACAAAACAAAGGAAATAAAGGTCAGAACGTGACAGGTTGAGCTGACTCGCGTGCTTTGCTGACCTCCGAGTTTGGCATGGCAAGCCAATATAAGAGGCTGTGCAGAAGTGAGCAACGAGAACAACAGGACAAATCTTACTAACTTCAAGAGGAAACTTTATTTATTTACAAAACAAGAAAAAACACTTGGAAAAGAGATTACAGGTTAAACAGTAGGCTGGACCATTGTACGTAAACAGCAGGCTTATCCTGTTATAATAGCTCTCAATAACAACAAAATATACTGTATAGAGAGTAATTCAATACATTTTGTGATGTTTATCTTTACACATGAAGTCTAGAATGGAACAGAAGCTTGTTTCACATGTAATTTGACCCTCAATCCCCGAATCTGTATCTAAACACTTGCATTGAGACAATGTATGTAGTAAGAGTTACAGTGGAACACATTTCCACAATGCAAATACAATGTTCCACTTCTGTATGGACATTTATGTCAAATGACTTATGACCTAATGCAATAACAGTGCCATCCTCCTTGGTTAACATGCCTAAGTGGTGGCTAACGGGCCCTTTGTAGCCCTTTTGTAGTCCTGCAGATAAATTCCCCCCCAAAAAACTCATCAAAAAACATTCTGCTTAGGGCCCCCGAAAGGCTAGGACTGGCTCTGACTGCATGTGTGGGTATGGATGTGGGTACGCAGACCCGCGTGCCACCGCGGCCCATCATGAAGAGTGACCCCCACCCCCATCAAAGTTGCCCATCCCTGGTCTAGAGCGTCAAAGGAGGGACAAACATGTTCTGACTAAGGTTTGGGATCTGCAACAAAAATAATGGCCCATTTTAATCACATACAGTAACACACATTTCCAATTCCCGAAACAACTCGGAGCATCTGAGCCTCGTTGAGGGTAGAGGAGCAGCTCATCTTAACAGGAAGCTCTCACCAGAGGAGGTGGATGCGGAACTCACCTAGAGGTTAACTATCTTCAAGGGCAACACATGTCTTATGTCTCTATACTTTAGGCTTCCAAGCTGTTTCACCACCGGTTTGTCAAATGTAAACAAGCTTTTCGTTTGTAAATTCACTCTGGCTATCTACTCCGCTTTTCAGAGCGCTCTTGTTCAACACGCAACACCCGTTGAATATGACAGGTGTTAGTAAACGTTGGCAAAATACGTAATTAAATTGTTGGCAGAAGCACAGTTACAGTCACTATAACGCTCTAGATAACATGAAAGCACTCGAAACAGCTCTGCTAGGGCAGGTGAAATGGTCAGAGTGAGGTGTGCTCTCATTTGTGTCTGGAAGCAGCTAGCAAGCTAGCCAATTTTAGCCAGTTAGCTTGGGTGCTTGACGGCCGTTGTGAGGTCAGAACGCTCGGGTCAACCCTAATCCTCGCCCAGAGCGTCCGGCGTCCACGCTGACACACTGCAGGCATTAAAGGGATTAGAAACAGAGAAAGTCTGCATCCGGTGAGCATCTTTGCCGGTATACAGCACCAACAATACCACCTGGTTACATGACTTTCTCTTTGTCAACTGGGACAGTTCCCTAGCTCAGAAATGACGAGTTGCGCACATCTGAATCCATTCCTTACTAAGATGTACGTGTACTTTGGGTATATGTTGTGTCATTTGTTAGATATTACTTGTTAGATATTACTGCACTGTCGGAGCGAGAAGCACAAGCATTTCGCTACATCCGCAATGACATCTGCTAACCACGTGTCTTTGAACAATTCATTTGATTTGCATTTTCATTTTGATAGATTACAAGTTAGGACTCGGAACTAGCAGCAGTACGAGTGTCGCTGGAACTCAGATCTAGAACTGCACCAGTTCCAACTGTATCCGTTTTGTCAGGACCCTTGCGCTATTGTAGTAGTGGTGGCAGTATTTCAGTGACTTGTTGCTCATGTCTAATCAGTGTCTCTCTACCCAAGTGCTACAATGGCAACCGTGTCTCAGTGGTTAAGTGCTGCGGCACTGTCCGTCTATCACTGTACCAATAAGTGCCATAGTGGTATCAATGTCAGTGGCCTCATCTCGTAGTACCAACACGTGCTGCAGTGAAGCCCACACGGCTGTCGAAGTCCTAGGATAGTACTGCACGTTGTTAGAGCAGTTGTGCTTCTGCTTCGGTGTCTGTGTACTGCGGTGATACACTAGTTGTTCCAGTGGGCCTGCATCACAGTTCTGTCCCAATATTGTCACTACTGGATTGATTTGTCTGTTTCTCTGGTTTGTTGCTGGGGGCTTCCATGCGGAACATTATTATGGTGATCAGTGACATCCCAGGGGAGCTAGGAAGAAAAAAGGGTATTCTGAATTTGTGTGGTGACGATGAGACTGCAGAAGAAGAGTGGGGAAATCAGTTTCTTCAGGCTGGTCGCTGCGCTGTCAGTAATAGCCAGAGTAATGAGACTCAGCATATCAGTGGCTAAATTTCAATGCGCGCCCAGAAAAAGGGAAATTGCAGGCCAATCTGAGCGATAACGACACACCCCTTGTCACAGGGAGTAAAGTGCTGCACTCATTCCCCTGACGTGACCAGAATAAACCCATGTTTGTCTGAAGGCTCCTGGGGTGTGATATAACAAAAAGTGCGATGGCGATTGCAGCTCTTTCTTTGCATGTTTCTGTGGATGTATGAGCAGAGAGTACATGAGTGTTGTGAGTTTGTGTGGGTCTCTTTGTGTAGGGGAATACTTTGTGTAGTATGTTTGTACTGGGGCCTGTGTGACTGTGTGTGTGTGTGTGTGTGTGTGTGTGTGTGTGTGTGTCAAATCAAATCAAATCAACATTTATTTGTCACATGCGCCGAATACAACAGGTGTAGGTAGACCTTACAGTGAAATGCTTACTTTCAGGCTCTTATCAATAGTGCAAAAAAGGTATTAGGCGAACAATAGGTAAGTAAAGAAATAAAAACAACTGTAAAAAGACAGTGAAAGACAGTAGGGAGGCTATAAATGTAGCGAAGCTACATACAGACACCGGTTAGTCAGGCTGATTGAGGTAGTATGTACATGTAGATATGGTTAAAGTGACTATGTATAAATGATTAACAGAGAATAGCAGCAGCGTAAAAGAGGGATTGGGGGGCACACAATGCAGATAGTCTGGGTAGCCATTTGATTACCTGTTCAGTAGTCTCATGGTCTGGGGGTAAAAACTGTTGAGAAGCCTTTTTGTCCTAGACTTGGCACTCTGGTACTGCTTGACATGCGGTAGTAGAGAGAATAGTCTATGACTATTTTAGGTCCTTCCTCTGACACTGCCTGGTGTAGAGGTCCTGGATGGCAGGCAGCTTAGCCCCAGTGATGCACTGGGCGTACGCACTACCCTCTGTAGTGCCCTACGGTCGGAGGCCGAGCAAGTGCCATACCAGGCAGTGATACAACCAGGAAGGATGCTCTCGATGTTGCAGCTGTAGAACTTTTTTAGGATCTCAGGACCCATGCCAAATCTTTTTAGTTTCCTGAGGGGGAATAGGCTATGTCGTGCCTCTTCACGACTGTCTTGGTGTGTTTGGACCATTCTAGCTTGTTGGTGATGTGGACACCAAGGAACTTGAAGCTCTCATCCTGCTCCACTACAGCCCCATCGATGAGAATGGGGGGGTATTCGGTCCTCCTTTTCCTGTAGTCCACAACCATCTCCTTAGTCTTGTTTACATTGAGGGATAGGTTGTTATTCTGGCACCACCCGGCCAGGTCTCTGACCTCCTCCCTATAGGCTGTCTCGTCATTGTCGGTGATCAGGCCTACCACTGTTGTGTCGTCTGCAAACGTAATGATGGAGTTGTGCCTGGCCTTGCAGTCGTGGGTGAGAACAGGAGGGGTCTGTGCACGCACCCCTGGGGGGCTCCAGTGTTGAGGATCAGCGTGGCAGATGTGTTGCTACCAATCCTCACCACCTGGGGGCGGCCCGTCAGGAATTCCAGGATCCAGTTGCAGAGGGATGTGTTTAGTCCCAGGATCCTTAGCTTAGTGATGAGCTTTGAGGGTACTATGGTGTTGAATGCTGAGCCGTTGTCAATGAATAGCATTCTCACATAAGTGTTCCTTTTGTCTAGGTGGGAAAGGGCAGTGTTGAGTGCAATAGCGATTGCATCATCTGTGGATCTGTTTGGGCGGTATGCAAATTGGGGTGTGTCTAGGGTTTCTGGGATAATGGTGTTGATGTGAGTCATTACCAGCCTTTCAAAGCACTTCATGCCTATGAACATGAATGCTACGGGTCTGTAGTCATTTAGGCAGGTTGCCTTTGTGTTCTTGGGCACAGGGACTATGGTGGTCTGCTTGAAACATGTTGGTATTACATAATCAATCAGGGACATGTTGAAAAATTCAGTGAAGACACCTGCCAGTTGGTCAGCACATGCACGGAGCACACGTCCTGGTGATCCGTCTGGACCCGCAGCCTTGTGTATGTTGACCTGTTTAAGGTCTTACTCACGTTGGCTACGGAGAGCGTGATCACACAGTCGTCTGGAACAGCTGGTGCTCTCATGCATTCCTCAGTGTTGCTTGCCTCGAAGTGAGCATAGCTCGTCTGGTAGGCTTGTGTCACTGGGTAGCTCGCGGCTGTGCTTCCCTTTGTAGTCTGATAGTTTGCAAGACCTGCTACATAAGACGAGCATCAGAGCCGGTGTAGTATGATTATGTGTGTGTGTTTATGTGACTGACTGTGTGTGTGTGTGACTGACTGTGTATGTGTGTGACTGACTAAGTACAGTCAACCTAGGCCTGAAAGGCCTGTGTACAAAAAGACGGACTTCTCTGTGACCAATCTGTGCTCAGTCACTGGATTAGTTATATCGCTTGCTTCAGGAAGCTCCCCCTGTTCCAAGAGGAAAACAGATTTTCTTTTTCAGTTACTGTAGACTGTCCCTCGGGCAATACACCAGCTACCCTTGTAGCCCCAGTGAAGGACCCCTCTGGCATTGCAGTATATCTGAAATGTTTAAGGGCTCAGGAAACACTGTGATCCCCTTGTGGCAGAGGTCAATAACCTCCCACTGCCGTTGTCCCTGCCTCATAGTAGAGCTCCTCAAGCAAAGGTTTTTCATTGTGCTGACACGTTGAAGTTCTCTTCGCTCTGGTCACCAGCCGCTCAGGCAATGCAGAAGCCTTTGATAAGGAAGGACCCCTCAGGCAATACGGTAATCAAAGGTGTCCTTCTCCATGTAGTCAGTCCAGGTTGAGGAGGGCATGCTGCGGTAAGGGTCGAGTAAGATACGGAAGCAGCGCACAATCAGGAGACCCAGGACGAGGAAGAGAATGAGGACAAAGATGAAGGCTGCCTTCGCCTCTAATGTCAAGAAAGAGGACGAGGACAGGTCTGATTCAGAGGCAGTCAGAGTACTGCTCAGCAAATCCTCATCCATCTTCTTCGCCCCCACCACCCGTCACACAAGCACTGAGGGTTAGGAATGCTTCTCGGTTTGGTAGGTAGAGGGATGGCGTCGCTGCTGGCGCCTGTGGAAAACCAAAAGGAGTGTGTAAGGGGAAAGTGAGGAAAAAGTCTCTTTTTTCTATGAATTCAGTTTTTGTCTCATGAAATTGTATTTCAAGTTTTCTTTGTCACGTGCACCGAATACAACAGGTGTAGGCCTCACAGTGAATTGCTTACTTACAGGCTCTAACCAATAGTGCAAAAAAGGTGTTAGGTGAACCATAGGTAAGTAAAGAAATAAAACAACATTAAAACTTCAGGCTATAAACGTTGCGAGGCTATAAAAGTCGCAAGGCTTCATACAGACACTGGTTAGTCAGACCTGATTGAGGTAGTATGTACATGTAGATATGGTTCAAGTGACTATGCATATATGATGAGTGAGAGAGAGTAGCAGTAGCGTAAAAGAGGGGTTGGCGGGTGGTGGGTGGCGGGACACAATTCAGATAGCCCGGTTAGCCAATGTGCGGGAGCACTGGTGCAGGGCTCCCTTATGAAAGAGACCCTGGACTCAAATAAAAGAAATCAACCTTTTTAAATGACTTAATGATCATCTTTAATGTCTCCAAAAAGAGTTTCAGGTAACAACCTTTATTGTAGTTCTTTTAAAAGCACTGTTCTCATCTCCTTCAGGAGTTAACCTCCAACTGACAAGAAAATATATGAAATTCAACACGTTTTTCCTCCTTTCCTCCTCCCTGCTGGGGTTATTCCTCCCAAACGGCGCCATCAGTTCCCCCTCGTTTCTCCTGCTCAGTACCCCCTAGCCATTCTGTGTGAGAGGGCAAGTACAGTGGTATGGGGTTAGCACTAAGACCTCATTAGTCCACTGTGAGGACCGAGAGGCTGCCTTCCTCTCAGGTCGAGGGTTGGACCAACTGTAAAGCTGGCTGCCTTCACTTCAGCAACTACCCAGCGTGTGTCACTATGTGTGTCTCTGAGCATGGTGTGAATTGTGAAGGGTGCAGCGTTTCGATGCCGTGTGTGGTTTGTGATAATAATAATAATAGGAAGAGAAGCAAGTAGGAAAGGGTGAGAGTGACAACCGAGCAATTGCTGTGATCGCGATTAAATAATCACAGGGGTGTTGAGCTGTGACTGATATGCAGTATACTATGTAAGTATATTAGTATGGAGATACAAAAAAATACATGTAATATATTAAAATTGCAGAGAATTGTATTTCTGGACATTTACATCAAAGCTTGGGAGATAAACGTTATTAACCCGGGAGCAATGAATGATATTTGCTGTAGAGATAGGGATAGGGAGATATAGGGATTTAGCCCTAGAGGTCACAAAACATGGCCAGTACTTTTTTATTGCAGACACTTGGAATTATAACTAACACTTAAGCTATACATTTTAGCAGGGACAAATATAACTATTAATTATCCATCTGTAGCAGTTGAATTAAGAGGTTTTAAGCAACAAGCCTCACTTCATAGCGTTTCATCATCAAAGGGCCAACGAGATCCAGCTTACAAAACAGCAGGCGACAGAAGTCTGACCTTTTAAGGATTCATAATAACTCTCTGGGCGCAACAGGAGCATGAGCAGGTGGTGATTGCACAGGCAGGTGGGTGTAGGCGAAATCGTGCTATGACGACTGGCTTTTCCCATAGCTCCCGAGTGTGCCCGTGCGTGTGTGGCTGCTTCGTTATGCAGATGTCACTGCTGGTAAAGCTGGGGCCACTCCGCTGAGGCCAGCCAGTCTCTGAGTCATGGTCACGCTCCGTGGCGTCATGGTGATGGGGGACTGGAGGGGAATGGGGGTTGCCAGCGAGTCGTAGACATAAGCAGGCACCACAGGCCACCTGGGCGCGTCCCCGAACGGCCAAACAGCCCTGTGCAGCTTCATGTTTATGTCTGGCTCACTCTCTCTGTAACTCTTGTCTCTGTTCTGTTTGTAAGTCTATGTTTGTCTCCTATCACTGTAAATGTTTTTTTTTATCTCTTTGGTCCCGTTTGACTTCCTCTCTTTACGTCTACGTTTGCCTGTTTATATTAATTGTTCTGTTTGTCTCTCTGTGAAACTGTCCCTCTCTTTGTTTTTTTGTCCCTACGTCTCTCTCCCTGTCTGTCTGTTTGTTTGTCTGCCTCTCTACTTGGGAACTGTCTGTCGTTTCATTTCAACTGTTTACTTTCCCCCACAGTTGATCAGACCCCACGTTCCCCATCCCCGTCAGTCTCTGCCTTTATCTATTAATCTGGTAACGTCTTACCCCAATGCAACATACCCCTCTGTGTTCCCAGCCTATTTCTTCATAACTCCACTCCTCTGTCTCTATGTCACCCAATGCAGCGCCTCTCTCGCCTCTGTCTGGCGAGAGGGGGCCCCTCATGGGCTTCTTGTCAGGTAATCCATCAAAGTTCTCAGTCCAAATTATATTTTGTCAACGCTGACTCATAAACCCATGGTGTGACAGAGTGACAGCTTCAACATTTGACCCCTCTGCTCCTTAAAGCAGAGTTGATGCGTGTGAGGTTTGTCATCTACACTCTTAGAAGAAAGGTTTCCAAAAGGGTTCTTCGTCTGTCCCCATAGAATAACCCTTTTTGGTTCCAGGTAGAATCCTATTGGGTTCCATGTTGAACCCTCTGTAGAAAGGGCTCTACATGGAACCCAAAAAGGTTCGGGTTCTCCTATACTCCCAGTCGGTATTAGATAGAACATCACGGCCCTGCCCACCTGTGGGGAAAACAACCTGTGGTTACCTAGGTTACAGCAGAAACTTGACCTTTCCAAATGCAATTTTAGTCTTGTCTGCTTGTTTTAGTCCATGACAAAGCTACGTTTAAGAAAAGTACTACATGTCTAAAGATTAGAAAAAAATAGTGTAATGCTTCCCCCATGTCCCTTTTTAAGACGTGCTAGCAGCCACATGAGTGATTGAGTGCTAGCTAGCTACCGACCGGAACATTAAGCTAGGCAAGACCATTAATACAAACAAATGGACTATACAGATACAAGCAGTGAATGGAGTTACAAACAGACTATGCTATAGTGAAGTGAAATGCTAAACAAGTGAAATATCTTACCTGTAATGAAATGTCTTTCACACACATATAGGAGCTCAATGGCAAAAAAAACATTTTTTTCCTAATTTGTGGGCATGGTTGAGGAGAATTCGTTATTATTACCTGAATATTGAAAAAAATGCATAATTTTTTACATTTTAGATTCTCCCTGATATTTTATTTTGGTAATTGTTTGGTCTCGAAGGTTATCTTATTTAAAAAAATATTTAGGTCCATTATCTTTTCTACATCATTTATATTGGGTTTTAGTTGTTGAAGTTAACATTGAAAAAGTTTTACTGGGGCCTCCCGGGTGGCGCAGTGGTCTAGGGCACTGCATGGCACTGCATGCCATGGGTTCTCGCCCAGGCTCTGTCACAGCCGGCCACGACAGATTGGGGCGATGCACAATTGGCCTAGTGTCGTCCAGGTTAGGGAGGGTTTGGCCAGTACGGATATCTTTGTCTCATCGTGCACTAGCAACTCCTGTGGCAGGAAGGGCGCAGTGCATGCTAACCAGGTCACCGGGTGCACGGTGGTGTGGCTGGCTTCCGGGTTGGATGCGCGCTGTGTTAAGAAGCAGCTTGGTTGGGTTGTGTTTTGGAGGGCGCATGGCTTTCGACCTTCGTCTCTCTCTCCAGAGCCCGTACGGGAGTTGTAGCAATGAGACAAGATTGTAACTACTAACAATTGAATACCACGAAAAGGGGGTAAAATTTTAAAAAAGAAAAAGTTTTACCATCGTAAAAACGATTTTCTAATAATAATAATACTGCATATATTTTTTACTGTTTGGACATAGGCGGCCTGAAAAAACACTTTGGCAGCCCGTACAAAACTTCTCAATGCAGAAAACAAGCCTGCTTCCATCCATCTCAACAGTCTGAGAGAACATG
Source organism: Oncorhynchus masou masou (assembly GCF_036934945.1). Classification (NCBI taxonomy): domain Eukaryota; kingdom Metazoa; phylum Chordata; class Actinopteri; order Salmoniformes; family Salmonidae; genus Oncorhynchus; species Oncorhynchus masou. Next base: position 104,631 of record NW_027016671.1, read on the forward strand.
CATTTAGTGCCACAACAGAAAGCATAGACTATGAGAATGGTGACCGACCATCTACTTGACATTCTTGACATCCCACAATACATTGACATGACTGGAATTTGATTACTCTTATCTCTCCCACTGCTAAAGAGACAGAGAGACAGAGAGAGCGAGAGGGGAATACATATCCATCTGCAGTCATTATTTACACTTGGAAAAAAGAGAGAGACACAGGTTTCTACAATGGCGAGTGGTGTCTGTGATTTATTCATATTATTAACTTCAGCATTTCTGGATGATTCGAGAACAAACATAGCTGATTCTGTGTCAACCATGTTTTTTCATAATATGACATCCATACTTCAGTCCAGTGAATGCAAATGTTGAAACGTATCAGCATTTGAGTTTCTCATATGAGATAGGTGCTGCTCTTTAGAAATGCTGAGATAAATGTCTCTTTGTTTTGCCTATAAATTCCACTGCGGTTCATGGCTCATGGTCGATATGCACAACAACACCATATGAAATGACAATCAGTGAAATGTGAAACAACAATACCTAGAAAATGTCCACTACCTGAGATGAATGTACATCTTATGATTTTATAGTCTTCAGGTGCCAATTACAGATACAAGATAATAAAAAAGCTGTGAATAATTCAGAGGTTAGGATGGACAATGTGGGCAACACAATGCTATGGAGAGCACAGTGAATTGAACAATATTCAGACTATCAATGACTTCTGTAAGTATAGTGATACTACACTTCCATTGCGGTCAACGAAACCTGCTACAATGGCCATGTAAGTGATTCCAAGCTGCGAGCTGTGAATATAAAATCATGTTCTATTTTCAAGAAAACAATATGTGCTGCTCTCGTCTGAGAACACTGGATTAAGTGGCTTGCGCCTCACACTTCTTTCTGGGATTGATACGCTTCCAATGTGGTATGTAAAAACCTAGAATGCTTTCCCTCTACACCAAGTGTTGTGTTTATGTAAGTTTGTAAACTCAGCATTTAGATGAGAATTTCAACATTGTAAGGACCGATGCTGGGAGACAAGAAGCAAGTACAGAGAGGGAACATTTAATGGATAACAGACAAGAAACAAACAAGGACAGTATCTGGACAGTGGAAAACATAACAACATCAGTGCTGACATGGGGAACATACTGAGGAACAGACAGATATAGAAGGGGCAATCAACAAATATTTCACTGATGTGCGTAATGATGGCGACAGGTGTGTGTAATGACGGGCAGCCTGGCGCCCTTGAGCGCCAGGGAGGGGGAGCGGGAGCAAGAGCAGGCGTGACAAAAACAATTATCAAAATGGTTTTAACCAGAATGCGGTGAATACTGACGTTATTAGGCTAAATCCCCACTGTACATTTTCTTTGATGAACCACAGAGTCATTGGGACCCCCAGGTGAGGGTTGAGCCGACAACCCCTATTCCAATACATCTCATTTTGTGCCACAGTAATAAGTCTTGAGTACATAATTGGCTTCACATCCCTTTCCTTTCAAGCCCTCACGTTTATGCTACTCTTGTGGTAAATAATGGTCAGGTACTGTATGACTGCTTTTGGTTGACCTTCTTAGCCGTACTCGAGCCCTGCGAGGGATACAGTAGCGTCGTGCTGCCGTGCGTCACTGGTGCTATTAGCCTAGCGTAATAGTTATCGATCTCCCATTGTGTACTCTGTCTGTGGCAGTAATGGCCGCTGTCACTTAGGGTGGCTCATGCGGCGCCAGCATGGTGAGCCAGCACAGTGATCTCTGTGACCGGTAATGGGACAAACACTTGTGGAACCGGTGACTGGCAGCGCTCACAGCTCCACGAGGAATGGAACGAGGGCCTGAACAGTTCTGATGCAACACTGTCTTACACAGGCTACCGTGGGTTGCGGGGTAGGGATAAAAGCCGTCATAGGCTACAAGTGTTTTAGCGTCCAGCATTAAGATGAATGGAGTTAGCCTGGAAGGGGAACAACCTAATTTCTCTTCACATGACAATGTTTTCAGGCCTTGAATATGACCAGCTATGGCCACAGTTGTGATGCATCTAACAAGGTAAAGGTGATATCTAGCTCTCAGGTCATGTACGACGTTACTCAGAGATTAGCATGCACTGAGGCTGATATGTGAGGACAGGAGAAATGTGAAGAAATAATCCAGAAGTGTAACAGGAGGAATGAGGTTTGACACTTAATTAAATACTCTGCCCCAATCTGCCTCTGGCACTCTGTCCTCCCCATACTCTGTTCTCATACTTATAGGCCTCTGATGACAACTTAATCTGAGTGATAAATGCAGTATATCCCTCATTGAATAACTGTATAGGATAATTGTATATGTGTGATACTAAGGTGTTTTCAAACGCCATGTAAAGAACAGTTGGTGCACAGTACTTTGTATTTAAATAAAGTATTTGAAATTAAAAAAATATCACTACCATTGCCTGAGAAGTGTCATGGTCAACTACATGTAAGTTCAATTCCCTTTTTTCTTTCTTTTTTCTTTTTTTTAAACAACTTCTATCCAAATTTCCTAAAAGTCTTTCAAAACGTCTCTACCTGTATTTGAAGATTTCTGTCAGACATTGAAGATAAGATATTGTAAGAGGTTTGTGACTGGCTGCAGGGAAGTCAGGCGCAGGAGAGCAGAACTGGGTCATAACCGGAGCAGTTTAATGATGCAAAACCAACGACACCCAGAACAACAAAAGATGGGTTGAAATAACCCGTTGCAAACCAGTCTGAAGTACACATACACTTTACAACAGACAATTGCACACACAGACATGGGGGGAACCAGGTGTGTGGGAAAACAAGACAAAACAAATGGAAAATGAAAGGTGGATCGGCGATGGCTAGAAGACCGGTGACGTCGACCGCCGAACGCCGCCCGAACAAAGAGAGGAACCAACTTCGGCGGAAGTCTTGACAGATATAATCAGTTTTGGAATAGATCTGAACTCCCTGCATGATTGGACTGCAATCCAACCCTCATTGCATCACATCCAGCTGTAAAATTTAATTTTGTCTTTTTTTTAAGCTGCCTCTCTCTGTTACACACACACACGCACACGCACACGCACACACACACACACACACACACACACACACACACACACACACACACACACACACACACACACACACACACACGCACAGTTTTGTTACTTTGAATTCATGATTAAACGTATTTTAAACAAATGCACCGATATATCTGGATGATACTAGTACATTGTGTCCAAACTCAAATGACAATGTGTTTACATTGATACGTTCTCATACTTACTAAACATACTCACACTTTCATACTTATATTAGCACATGAACCCCACCTTCAACAGGTCTGATCACGTGCAAGGTCCCTGGTTTGGCCTCATCTCCCTCACACTGGAGAAGCAATTGAGTAGGCTACTTCCTTACATCAAACTAGGCGTAGCTCCGGTACTGATGCACTCTGGCATTTCCAGAATGGAGTGCTCTCCAATTCTTGCTCTCATGCTGTTTACTATCTTCCTTTGTCTCTTGCACCTTATCTCTCTCTGTTTTTGATATTTTTCTATGTATTCAACTTCCTTGGTCATGCATGTCTGTGATAGAGACCGAGATAAGATTTGATGGGAGAGAACCCTGTTCTTTGACTTAAAACAGTACTGTAGAACAAAGCGTGTATATTACTATATTATGTCACTGTAGCCTAGGTTGCCTCTGGCTATATCAGAGGGAATGTTTCTGTAGTTGTATAAGTACATTTTGGGCTAATGACATAGACCTAACAATTATTGCAAATGTGTGTCTTTTCATAACAACCTATTTTCCAAACAAATGATAGGACTGACTGAAAAACTGACTTCATCCATTATAGGCTCCTGGTTGAAAGGAATTACATTTGAAAGCCCACAACAACATTGCTGTTAGATAGCTTAATGTATTTAGTTAGCTGTACAAAATTAATAATACCCTAAAACTTGTATTAGCTGTATGGCCAGCTTTATTCAAAAAAGCAGAACATACCTGCCAGGCTACAAGTCCGCTCTCCCGCACTTCCTTGCTTTACGCAAAAATCGTCATGCAGACTTGTGCCTTTGTGGAGATTTCGCGCAGTGGATAATTAATACTGAGTTGTTCATTTGTGTTACCTTACTACCCTAAAAACAGCGTCATTCATGTCCGTCAACCACTGAAAGCATAAATGTGCCAAACTTTGTCTGCCTCTTATCCATTTGGTGGAATATCAACCACGCTCAGTCTTCTCCGCTTCCCACCCCTCCTCATGCACTTCTCAAATCTCACTCCCTCTCAGTCCAACAAGAGAATAATGGTGGTGTCTCGTTTCCCTTAGCAACCAGTTGCTATAATAATATTCATAGGGAATTCAAAGTGTGTAGTATGTTGATGATGACAGTGAAGAGTCCAGGTGAATGACCAAGATAGTTAGATTAGGCTGGTTATTAAATCAAACACATTCATTTTACAATTATAGACCCGTAACCTCAGAATAAATGTCTATCTTATAAACATCTGTATGCAGTTGCAGGTGGTAGCCTACTCCAAAAAAACATACAATTCAGGGGGGGAAAATGTATCCACTTTTTGCACAGTGCACGGGGGTTCCTCATTATCTTAGCTGCTGCACGTCTCGAATTTCCCAACATCTTTGCAGAAACTAGTCGTTTCTATGGGAAGGGTCTGTGGCCACTTGTAGAAGTAGCCTAAATGATGTCAAACAGTGTGACCAAAACAAAGATCTACACACATGCAAGAGGCATTTCTCACCACATACATAAAGTGGATTTAATATTTTTCTGAATATTCTGTTTCTTTGTGAACCACCTGCAACTGCACACAGACATTCATACGAGACATGTTTCTTCCGAATCGAGTACGAAGAAATTATCGCCAAGATTAGTAAAAAAAAAGTATTATTGATTACATTAAACAGCAGACTATGCACGACCTCAAATGAGGTTCGTGTTTACATGGCTATCTAGCAGCAATGACAGGCTATACTGGCTTTGATTCAGTTTGTCTCCTGGGTGGAGAAGAGGCACTGTGTCGTTATGTTGGTCACTGTTGCCATTGTGTTCAATGAAATAGGCTACCAGAGAGAGAACCTATCAGACAACATGGCTCCCTGACTTGAGTTGTGGATGGTTGAGTTAATAACCTGTTACATCTATGGGGGTGGGTATTTCATTATTGGATAAAAAAACGTGCCCGTTTTAAGCGCAATATTTTGTCACAAAAAGATGCTCGACTATGCGCATATTGACAGCTTTGGAAAGAGGACAATCTGATGTTTCCAAAACTGCAAAGATATTGTCTGTGAGTGCCCCAGAACCGATGCTACAGGCGAAACCAAGATGAAACTTCAACCAGGTAATGAGCAGGATTTTTGAGGCTCTGTTTTTCATTGTTTCCTTATATGGCTGTGAATGCGCAAGGAATGAGCCTGCCCGATCTATCGTTTCCCCAAGGTGTCTGCAGCATTGTGACGTATGTGTAGGCATATCATTGGAAGATTGACCATAAGAGACTACATTTGCCAGGTGTCCGCCCGGTGTCCTCCGTCGAAATTGGTGCATCATCTTCAACTGCACGTCTTTTTCCAAGCGATGCACCGGAGAAAGTAGACTACCACGAACATATATCAATGAAGAGATATGTGAAAAACACATTGAGGATTGATTCTAAACAGCGTTTGCCGTGTTTCAGTCGATATTATGGAGTTAATTTGGAAAACAGTTCCCCGTTTTGATGACTGAATTTTCGGGTTTTTTTGGTACCCAAACGTGATGTACAAAACGGAGCGATTTCTCCTACGTAAAGAATCTTTCAAGAAAAACTGAACATTTGCTATGTAACTGAGAGTCTCCTCATTGAAAACATCCGAAGTTCTTCAAAGGTAAATGATTTTATTTGAATCCTTTTCTGTTTTTTGTGCAAATGTTGCCCGCTAAATGCTACGCTAAATGCTACCCTAGCTATCAATACTCTTACACAAATGCTTGTTTTGCTATGGTTCAAAAGCATATTTTGAAAATCTGAGATGACAGTGTTGTTAAGAAAAGGCTAAGCTTGAGAGCTAGCACATTCATTTAATTTCATTTGCGATTTTCAAAAATAGTTAACGTTACGTTATGCTAATGAGCTTGAGGCTATAACTGGATACAGGTTTTTTTCATAGCCAAACGTGAACAAAACGGAGCGATTTGTCCTACACAAATAATATTTTTTTGAAAAACTGAACATTTGCTATCTAACTGAGAGTCTCCTCATTGAAAACATATGAAGTTCTTCAAAAGTAAATGATTTTATTTGAATGATTTTCTTGTTTTTGTGAAAATGTTGCTGGCTGAATTCTAGGGTTATAGCTATGCTAGCTATCAATACTCTTACACAAATGCTTGTTTAGCTATGGTTGAAAAGCATATTTTGAAAATCTGAGATGACAGTGTTGTTAACAAAAGTCTAAGCTTGAGAGCAAATATATTTATTTCATTTCATTTGTGATTTTCATGAATAGTTAACGTTGCGTTATGCTAATGAGCTTGAGGCTATAAATAGGATCCCGGATCCGGGATTGCTCGACGCAAGAAGTTAAATTATGTCCACTAGGCCTAATTACCCTGAATATGTCTTTCCCCAGGATGCTCTTTCAGTGTATGTTCAAGGTAATGTAGTGGAAGCTCTGGTGGTTGAAAATCAACACTATCCCTCCACCCCTCCTGAAATAGAAACAGCACCCTTGCTTGTGGAGTTTATACAAGCAATGGAATGCTTTGATAAAGGCTGAAGGTATAGTGAGTAGCCTATTGTAAACTATAACACATCTGACAAATTAGAGTAAAATGCCATTTTATCAATGGGGACATCAAACGTTGTGCAATAGATTACAGACTGTTTGGTTTAATTACCTTTCTAGGACAGACAACCCCTCGACAACATTCTACTGAAAAGGCAGTGCGTGAAATTCAAAAATATTTATTTGAAATATGTAACTTTCACACATTAACAAGTCCAATACAGCAAATGAAAGATAAACATCTTGTCAATCAACCCATCGTGTCCGATTTCAAAAATGCTTTACAGCGAAAGCACAACATATGATTATGTTAGGTCATAGCCAAGTCACAGCCATTTTTCCAGCCAAAGATAGGAATCAGGTCATATGTTAGGTCATAGCACAGCCATTTTTACAGCCAAAGATAGGAGTCACAAAAAGCAGAAACATAGATAAAATGAATCACTAACCTTTGATGATCTTCATTAGATGACACTCATAGGACATCATGTTGCACAATACATGTATGTTTTGTTTGATAATGTGCACATTTATATCCAAAAATCTCAGTTTACATTGGCACGTTACGTGCAGTAATGTTGTGATTCCAAAACATCGGGTGATTTTGCAGAAATACTCATAATAAACATTGATAAAAGATACAACTGTTATTCACAGAATTAAAGACTTCTCCTTAATGCAATCGATGTGTCAGATTTTAAAAAAACTTTAAAAGCATAATCTGAGAACGGCGCTCAGAGCCCAAAACAGTCAGATAAATATCCGCCATTTTGGAGTCAACAGAAGCTAGAAATAACACCATAAATATTCACTTACCTTTGATAATCTTCATCAGAAGGAACTCCCAGGAATCCCAGTTTGACAATAAATGTCTGATTTATTCCATAAAGTTCCATAAAGTCCATCATTTATGTCCAAATAGCCACTTGTTGTTAGCGTGTTCAGCCCAGTAATCCATCTTCATGAGGCACAGGCACTTCGTCCAGACAAAAACTCAAAAAGTTCCATTACAGTCCTTTAGAAACATGTCAAACGATGTATTGAATCAATCTTCAGGATGTTTTTTAACATAAAACATCAATAATGTTCCATCCGGAGAATTCCTATGTCTGAAGAAAAGCACTGGGACGAGCGCGCGTCATGAGACCAAAGCACTCTGCCAGACCACTGACTTAAACAGGTCTCATGAGCCCCTCCTTTATAGTAGAATCCTCATTCAAGTTTCTAAAGATGGTTGACATCTAGTGGAAGCCGTAGGAAGTGCAACTTGACTCCATAGACACTGTGTATTCGGTAGTCCAAGCTTTGAAAAACTACAAACCTCAGATGTCCCACTTCCTGGTTGGATTTTTCTCAGGTTTTCACCTGCCATATGAGTTCTGTTATACTCACAGACATCAATCAAACAGTTTTAGAAACTGTAGAGTGTTTTCTATCCAATACTAATAATAATATGCATATATTAGCATCTGGGACAGAGTAGGAAGCAGGTCACTCTTGGCATGCTATTAATTCAAAAGTGAAAATGCTGCCCCTATCCCAAAAGAGTTTTAATAGCGTTTCTAAAACTCCAAACATGGTTATGCCTGATCATAGGCTTTTTGTTTTGTTTTGTATGTGCCAGTAATAGCTTATGTTAATTTTATCACCAGCACTTTTGGAACCATAGCACCACCGTAGCTATATAATCCAATCACCTTGATTCCTCAACCTGCTTTGATTATTTTTGGTCAGAGTAATGACTGTTAATGACTGTTGTAAGATTTCTAACTTTCACAGACTGACCAACCTTGTTAGAGTAAGATTGTTGGTCAGGAAGATGTCCCGTCCCTAAAATTAGCGAGGACCACTACAATTTACGTCCCCATGCTTCGACCACTTTGACCAACAATATACATCCTAAAGTTTTTTTATAGCGACAATCGATTTGTCGGAGTACTTCCTTATTAAAACCCTAACCAGCTGTAAAATATGCATTAGATTTAAATTGGCTGCCATTTTCTGTATTTTAGCCTCTAATTAGTTTTCTCTAATTAGGATTTGTGTTGGTCTACTGGTTTTCCTGAACAGCCACCCTCCTTGGATGTCTTATTGTTGCCGACTATACAGCCAGAGCTTGTGTGCTCGCCTAGGACTTCTATTTTAGGATTAGGGTTTGGTTATGAAACATGGGTTACAAGGCCTACATTATAAATATGACACAATCAGCATTTCACATTGGATATGAATCATCCAAACTATCAATCAACTGTAAAACACGTTCATATACTGTAGAACCAGCAGAGCAGAAGTAACAAGAGATGAGAAGAGTAGGCTATCTCAGCTGATTTATGTGTGTGTGTGTTGGGGGGTGTTTGAACGCTATGACACCTTGAATGTGAAAGTGAGAGTGGTTCAGTGAGTGGGCTCGGCCTAGAACAGGGAGATGATAAATGCAGAAAAGAATGTCCATTTTGCATTGTGCCGCAGCCCTGTTTTCTACTCCAAGTTAGAGCCATATGCATTTCCTAAACTGCTCTACTCCCACTACTCACTAAACCATGGTTCAAAGTTCACAATTTTATAAACTCATCCCCAAAATGCAATTTAATTGATGACAATGTTGAGTGTTTTTTAATCAGTTTGGTAAACATGTTCATCCCATTTTGACATTCCCAACCACGGTGTATGGAATTATTTTACGTATTAATGGTTCTTTATAAAACTCCAAGAAAGTGTAAGATGGTCTTGAACTCTGTCAAAACACTGCTGTACGAAGGGCGATAATGAGTAGACCTACATTCAGTAGTTTTTTGAAAGCGACCACGCTGAGATTTCTCCGCGAGCGGCCGCTTCTGTGTGCAGCTGGCCTGGTGATTGGGACGGGTTCGGCAGTCTACTTTTATAACAAATATTATGGCGTCGGTGAGGATGAACAGGTCACCGTGGAGATCGTGGACCGTGTTGTCACGGTTGAGGAGGGTACATTTACAGATTTAACAATGTCTAAATAGCAATACTGACTGTATATACGTGTAGGAAGAAGGGAAGCGCTGTTAAGGTACACAATAGAAGGTTTTGGTAGACAGAAGGTGCTCTTTGGTAAAACTCCCAAGTTTTTAAACTTTGTTTCCATTAAATATTCCACATAAATGAAGGCATTTTAATTAATTATATGAAGAGTGCCTTGGGCCTCCTTTCTTTTTGATAGGCAATTTACCCCTTTTACCAAAGAGCACCTTCTGTCTGCCAGAACGTACTATTGTGTACCTTAGCAGCGCTTCCCTTCCTCCTTTTTATTTTTGAAGAACTGTATGTAGTCCGGACTGAAGCTACAGTCGAAGTCGGACGTTTACATACACCTTAGCCAAATACATTTCACAATTCCTGACATTTTATCTGAGTAAAAATTCCAAGTCTTAGGTCAGTTATTATCACCACTTTATTTTAAGAATGTGAAATGTCAAAATAATAGTAGAGAGAATTATTTATTCCATCTTTAATTTATTTCATCACATTCCCAGCGGGACAGAAGTTTGTTTCACTTTGGTCAAACGTTTCAGGTAGCCTTCCACAAGCTTCCCACAATAAGTTGGGTGAATTTTGGCCCATTCCTCCTGACAGAGATGGTGTAACTGAGTCAGGTTTGTAGGCCTCCTTGCTCGCACACGCTTTTTCAGTTCTGCCCACAAATTTTCTGTAGGATTGAGGTCAGGGCTTTGTGATGGCCACTCCAATAGCTTGACTTTGTTGTCCTTAAGCCATTTTGTCACAACTTTGGAAGTATGCTTGGGGTCATTGTCCATTTGAAAGACCCATTTGCGACCAAGCTTTAACTTCCTGACTGATGTCTTGAGATGTTGCTTCAATATACCCACATAATTTTCCTTCCCTTATGATGGCATCTATTTTGTGAATTGCACCAGTCCCTCCTGCAGCAAAGCACCCCCCAACATGATGCTGCCACCCTGTGCTTCACGATTGGGAGAGTGTTCGGCTTGCAAGACTCCCCTTTTTCCTCCAAACAAAAAGCTGGTAGCCAAACAGTTATACTTTTGTTTCATCAGATCAGAGGGCATTTCTCCAAAAGTGCAATCTTTGTCTTCATGTGCAGTTGCAAATCGTAGTCTGGCTTCTTCTTGCGGTTTTGGAGCAGTGGCTTCTTCCTTGCTGAGTGGCCTTTCAGGTTATGTCAACATAGGCATCCTTTTACTGTGGATATAGATACCTTTCTACCTGTTTCCTCCAGCATCTTCACAAGGTCCTTTGCTGTTGTTCTGGGATTGATTTGCACTTTTCGCACCAAAGTACGTTCAACTCAAGGAGACAGAACACGTCTCCTTCCTGAGCGGTATGACGGCTGCATGGTCCCATGGTGTTTATACTTGCGTACTCTTGTTTGTACAGATGAACGTGGTACCTTCAGGCGTTTGGGAATTTCTCCCAAGGATGAACCAGACATGTGGAGGTCTACAATAGTTTTTCTGAGGTCTTGGCTGATTTCTTTTGAGTTTTCCATAATGTCAAGCAAAGAGGCACTGAGGTTGAAGGTAGGCCTTGAAATACATCCACAGGTACACCTCCAATTGACTCAAATGATGTCAATTATGCGAAAAGAAGCTTCTAAAGCCATGAAATAATTTTCTGGAATTTTCCAAGCTGTTTCAAGGCACAGTCACTTAGTGTGTGTAAACTTTTGACCCACTGGAATTGTGATACAGTGAATTATAAGTGAAATAATCTTTCGGTAAACAATTGTTGGAAAAATGACTTGTGTCATGCACAAAGTAGATGTCCTAACCGACTTGCCAAAACTATAGTTTGTTAACAAGAAATTTGTGGAGTGGTTGAAAAACGAGTTTTAATGACTCCAACCTAAGTGTATGTAAACTTCCGAATTCAACTGTACATACGTATACATACACACAAACAAATGTATATATATATATATTTCATATATATTTTCCTTTATTACGTTCTAACACTACCACCTCTCCCCTAATTGAAGTAAACAGGCGAACAATAACGCTTCGGCCTCTACTTCCAGGTTATACATACTATATACTACTTTACAATAGTTATATTTTGTTTGATTTTAGTCCTGTCCTTCCTCTACCCTCAACCTCTCTCATCTATTTCTGATGTCCATCCAGTTTGATTTCTATTTGCCATATATTTTTAACTGTGCTGTTTCACAGATGAACCAATTTAGGAGATAAGGTCAGAACCAGAAAAAGCTTTGTTATTGACTACAAAGATACTATTTGCAATTTTATGAGTGTGTTAAGATCACACAATGGGGTTGTGGGGATATCAGTGCAAGAGTATGTGTAAACAACATTTTATAAACAAGTTTGTAGTATTTCAGCAGTAGAACTTAGTGGATATTGTGCAATGGGAGAAGAATTAGGCAATAATTGACCATGAACCATATCACTTGTCAATCCAGTTAAGTATATGCCATTAATGTAACAGGTTATCCTAGTCGTAGACATAACTGTGAAAAATAAATCAATGCTGTCCTCTAATGGGCTAGAGGGCTTATTGCACCTGCAGGAGGGTTACTTACTGGCTCTTGGAGTTGACCAGAAATTCATGTTGCTTCTTTCAAATCTGATGAATATACAATCAGTATTATTACATAGACAACTTTATTAATATTATAGAAGGCTAAAATAAAAGACCTAAAATAATCTACTTCTTGTGTGGTGGGACCCCTACTCATCAAATCAAATCAAATTTTATTTGTCACATACACATGGTTAGCAGATGTTAATGCGAGTGTAGCGAAATGTACCAGGTAGGACAGAATTATTCTTCCAACATCCATTCGATATAATGATCATTTAATTCCTCTTGTTTGAATAAGAGCAGAGGCTAAAATCTAAACTCTGATGACCAATGATGATTTGAACCCCATATCTTTTTCAAAATCTGTATAGGGGAGAGTGAGGTAATTTGAGCCAAAGGGGTGAGTTGAGCCACCCTTGTTTCGAGGAAACCATACACAAAATGAACCATTTCACAAAATTAGGAAGCGGTCATCATTTCATGGAGTTTATGAAGAATGAAACCACGTGGAAAAGAGATAAGCAAGTAAGGTCCATAAACCAATTTTCACCAAGTCAAATGAATTTATTGTGTTAGAGGTTTCATTATACTTGTCTATAAACCAAAGTAGATCATTTTTAGATTGTTCTATACATCAGTTGGGGTCTCTAGAAGTGTTAATATGAGATCCTAAACCTGTCATGAAAGTGCATCATTGTAGCTGTGTCGGCTAATAATGTCAAAATGTTTTCCTTGGGGTAAGTTTGCCCAGCGTCGTCTGATTTAGGGGAGAGTTTGGCCGGCTGTGATGTCCTTGTCCCATCGCGCTCTAAGACTCCTTGTGGCGGCAGGGTGCATGCACGCTGGCTACAGTCGCCAGCTGTACGGTGTTTCCTCCAGCATATAGGTACTGCTGGCTTCCTGCTTAAGCGAGCAGTGTGTCAACAAGCTAGGCGGGTTCGTGTTTCAGAGGATGCATGGCTCTCGACCTTCACCTCTCCCGAGTCCGTAGGGGAGTAGCAGCGATGGGACAAGACTGGATATTGGATATCATGAAATTGGGGAGTAAAAGGGGTAAAAAAAGTGCAAAATACATTTTAAAAATTGAAGTGTTTGTTAGGTGTTAAACCTGTGTTAAAAGATGCATAACATGATTAAAATACAAAAAGAAGTGATTGTGACTGGGTTTGTTAGGTTCTCAATCTCAGAGTAAATAACTCAACGGACACTAGAAAATCTTAACCAAGTTTAATTCTTCCCAAAGGGTCAATACAGCTGCATTCAGACAACGACATTTCAAACCAGCACTGATATTTAACCCTTTCTCCTAGGATGAGTCTCCTCCTCCACATCTAAACAGCCAATGCATCTCTGTTGCTTGACAGAACCTTAGTGATATCTGTTCTTCCTCACTTCATCTGACCTGACCTCTACCCCATAGTGCTTACTCCTCCCCAACTCAAGGGTGTCATGGTGATTGATACCAGATGGTGTCACTTCTCCTCCCAGAGGAGGACAAAATGTAAATGTTATACATTATCCTCTCTCCGTCAGTGACATTGTTAGGTTCTTAGATCTCCACCCGTCTCCCCTACACATTCAAAAGCCATCTGGCTCCTACAGATAACCATTAACTTCTGATTATGACAATGTTCCAAGTTTAACCCAGAATCTAACAGGTTGAATTGTGTTTGGGAAATAAATGTGGTTTAAAGAAAGTAGTGATAATATGTCAGGTGTAAGTTGTGCCAAGATACCTACTTTTGGTTTTCCATGAATTCTGATCATTTTCAGGAATGCAGAACATCCTGAAAGATATGTAGAAATCTTTGTTAGAAAGAATACTATATTTCTTTTGATGGAGTGATACTGAATGTAAGTAATGGCTCCACTTACCCGGCTCTCTCCTTCGTGGGATGGCGCCGACAGAGATGGTTGCCTCGCTTCGTGTTCTTAGGAAACTATGCAGTATTTCGTTTTTTTAATGTATTATTTCTTACACGGTTACCCCAGGAAATCTTAAGTCTTATTACATACAGCCGGGAAGCCAATTGCAAATAAGAGCAACGTCAACTTACCAAAATTACGACCAGGAATACGCCTTTTCCGAAGCGGATCCTCTGTTTGGACCACCACCCAGGACAATGGATCGGATCCCAATAGGCGACCCAAAACAACGGCGCCTCAGAAGGGCCAGATAGAGCGGTCTTCTGGTCAGGCTCCGTAGACGGGCACATCGCTCACCACTCCTGAGTATACTACTCACCAATGCCAGTCTCTTGACAACAAGGTTGACAAAATTCGAGCAAGGATTGCCTTCCAAAGAGACATGTGAGATAGTACCAATCTCTGTTTCACAGAAAATGGCTCACTCAGGATACATTATCAGAGTCGATACTGTACCCCGGTTTCTTCACGCATCTCGCCGACAGAAACAAACATCTCTCTGGTAAGAAGGGGTGTATGCCTTATGATTAACGAGTCGTGGTGTGATCATAACAACATACAGGAACTCAAATCCTTTTGTTCAGCTGACCTAGGATTCCTTACAATCAAATGCAGACTGCATTATCTACCAAGAGAATTCCCTTCGATTATAATCACAGCCGTGTATATCCCCCCCCAAGCAGACACCTCGATGGCCTTGAAAGAACTTTGTTGGACTCTATGTAAACTGGAAACCACATATCCTGAGGCTGCATTTTTTGTAGCTGGGGATTTTAACAAAGCTAATCTGAAAACAAGGCTCCCTAAATTTTATCAGCATATCGAATGCGTGACCCGTGCTGACAGCATTCTGGATCATTGCTACTCTAAATTCCGCAACGCTTACAAAGCCCTCCCTCGCCCTCCTTTCGGCAAATCTGCCTATAGACAGAACCTAAAACAGGAAACACCCGTGCTCAGGTCTGTTCAACTCTGGTCTGACCAATCTGATTCCACACTTCAAGATTGCTTTATGCTCCGGATAGCCTAAGACAACAACATTGATGTAAACGCTGATTCGGTGAGCGAGTTTAATAACAAGTGCATCGGTTATGTTGTACCCACGGTGACTATCAAAACCTTCCCCAACCAATAACTGTGAATTGATGGCAACATTCAGGCAAAACTGAAAGCGTGAACCACTGCTTTAAATCATGGCAAGGCGACCAGAAACATGACCGAATCTTAAACAAAATATATTTGACAATTAAATGTGAAGTAATGCTAAAAACAACAAGCAGCATTCTAGAAGTATCCATGGACTCAGGTCTTGCCTCGTCAAGAGGAGGTCAGAGTTCACCTATTATGAGGACGCCTGGGTATGCCTCGTTGTTTCTCTGTGGTAGGATTTATTCCAGTTTTTGGTTGAGGGGTTTTCAACATTGTGGTTGGGCTGACGGTGTTGTTTGTTAAACAGCAGGTGGATATCTCCACCACAGTGGAGGGGTTCCAGGAGAGGGGGGATGACATGATGACGTATCAGTTCTCTACCTCTGACATTATCACCACCCCTCATGAGCCGTCCTCTGGCTCCTCTCAGCAGTTCCCCCAGGATTCTCCACCTCCCCCTCCGCCTCCCCCGTTCCCTTCCCCTCCACCTTACCACTTCACCCAGGACCAGACCCCTGACAGCAGTCCTCAGGTAAAACTCTTTCTACAGTCAATAACCCTTTTTATTTGTTTTCCTGACATTTGTACTTGTGTGTACAGGTGTGTGTCTCAGTGCCATTGTGTTCCAAGCACAGTGTTTTGGTTTCAACAGGTTTGTCAAGTTTTTAGGTCAGGATGAAAGTATTGTTATTGTAAGGGATTTCTTCCAGTGACGGAGAGGCGGACCAAAGCGCAGCGTGGTTATTTTGATTCATGTTTTAAGAATGTTTTAAGAAATCACTTCACATGAACAAATTCCAAAAACAAGAAATGTGAAAACCCCAAACAGTCCTATCTGGTGCAGACACAGAGACAGGAACAATCACCCACAAACACACAGTGAAAGCCAGGCTACCTAAGTATGATTCTCAATCAGAGACAACTAATGACACCTGCCTCTGATTGAGAACCATACTAGGCCGAACATAGAAATACCCAAAATATAGAACAAACAAACATAGACTGCCCACCCAACTCACGCCCTGACCATACTAAATAAAGACAAAACAAAGGAAATAGGCGGGAGGCTCCGGCAGCAGCGCCGGGCAGGCGGGAGACTCCGGCAGCAACGCCGGACAGGCGGGAGACTCCGGCAGCAGCGCCGGGCAGGCGGAAGACTCCGGCAGCAGCGCCGGACAGGCGGGAGACTCCGGCAGCAGCGCCGGACAGACAGGACCACCTGCAGGGAGGAGACAGAGAGACAGCCAGGTGCGTGGGGCTGCCACAGGAACCACCAGGCTGGAGAGACCTTCAGGAGGCTTGGTGTTAGGAGGAGGCACCTGAAGGACCGGGCTGTGGGGGAGCACTGGAGCTCTGGTGTGCAACCTTGGCACCACTTCCCCAGGCTGGACAACTACTCTATCCCGGACCCTCCAGAGTGCAGGCACAGGTTGAACCGGGCTGTGGGTAAGCACGGGAGATCTAGTGCTTACTACACGCACCTCTCCCTTAGGCTCCACTCCCACATTTGCCCGGCACGAGCGGAGCGCAGGCAGAGGACGCACTGCACCCTCCCAGCGCCCCGGAGACACAGTACGCAGAGCCGGCGAAGGATAGCCTGGGCCAAAACTGCGCACTGGCAACCAGACACGCTGAGCAGGCACCATACGCCCTGGCTCGATGCCCACACTCGCATGGCACTCTCGGGGGGCTGCCCTATAGCGCACCGGGCTATGGGCACATACTGGCGACACCGTGCATAACACGTCGCATAACACGGTAACTGACCAGTAATGCGCTGCTTATAATAAGCACGAGGAGTGAGCTCAGGTCTGCTACCTGGCTTAGTACCACACCTCGTCTGCCCCCCCCCCAAATTTTGGGGGGGGCTGCCTCTCGTACTGTCAGAACGTGACAGTTATGATGTCACTGAATGTTTTGTCCTCTTCAGTTGCAGGTGAAATGCAGTTTAGTATTTATTTTATTTACTTATCTTGGAACAAATTCTTAACTGACTTACCTTGGGAGCCCAGAGTTGATGTTAATGTGATGTCTGTTTTAGGAGTTTGTGGAGGACCAACATAATGTTGCAGATGTGCCCCAGCTGTGGTGAGTTGGCTTTCATCTGTTCATCTATAGTAAAAACATTTGCTTTGAAATAATATGCCCCTATATTGTAGTTATACAGATGTAGGACCTTAATAACCTTTTACTACAGTGGGCTAAATCAGGGTCACACACAGTGTTTCTTTGTAGTCTTAAACAAATCTACTTTGAAACAAAAGTATACACTTCATACACATGGATATGGTCTTAAAAAAGAAGACACTTTTAGCATTTCAGATATAGAGTTGAAACACTTTATATTCACTACCGGTCAAAAGTTTTCAAACACCTACTCATTCAAGGGTTTTTCTATATTTTTACTATTTTCTAAGGCTTAGAATTATAGTGAAGACATCAAAACTATAAAAGAACACATGGAATCATGTAGTAACCAAATAAGTGTCAAACAAATCAAAATATATTTTATGTTTAAGATTCTTCAAATAGCCACCCATTCATGGATAACAGTTTTCTACACTTTTGGCATAGGAAATATGAGTTATTATGTGGATTATAATTTACATTTTCGTAGGGCAAAGTTTTCATTAGGGCAAATCAAGTCTGACATTTCCAAGTGGAAATTACAAACTTTAAAAGTCTTTTTAAAACTAAAATTCACCACAGGTTTCTCAGCAACAAACGAGTAATCAATTTAAGATCCTACATTGGTATGGTTTTTCTGAATCCTGCAGTTGTAACATAGGCTAACATAAAGGGATATCTTAATCTTATGGCATTAATGTATGCTTTAGCTTCTTATGTTGCACATTTGTTATTAAGCATTTCTATTTACAGGAGTTTCTTTGGAAACCAAGGGACAAGCAACTTCTCTCTGAGGCTGGCCGGTATCCGACTTGCTATGGAGGTGAGAAAGTGTGAATTTACCACCTTTTGAATTTCATTTGATGTACATTTCTGTACCATTTCTAAATGTACTGTCTTGTTCTCACAGGCTCTGACATCCTCAGACAGTACCTCCCTTAATTACCTCACCCACGCTGGGAGGATGGTGTTGAGTGGACTGTCCGAGCTCAACCAGCAGGTAACCATTCAAATAATTGTACAACATTCATCAGACTTGTCAACTGATGTGAATTCAATGTGAAATCAATAACAAAAATCAACCATGTAATTGGACTTAGGTTAAAGGGCTGGGTGAAAAAATACTTTTTTCAATTCCAATCAGTTTTCCATGTTTATTCAACATCATCACATTACATTTTCGTTGTTGAAATGAAAAGGAAACAATGTTGATTGAACCAGTCTTTGCTCAGTGGCTTACATTTAGGCAATAGTGATTCATAAGTTTCAGTTGAAAAGTTCCGATGTCTTACAAGCCAAACAATCAGAGGCCCTCTGAATTACATACCTGAATCTTTGAGTTTATGATCCAAGTTCTAAGTAATTTTATGATTGTTTTATTTTGAGGATGTAAGGCAGTTTAGCAGGCCTACGACATCCTGGTGAACTTCATTAATGAGCCAGCAAACAGGGAGCGACTAGAGCTGGAGATGGCTCTTGTAGGAGTAGGTTTACATGCACGCTTGAGCGTTAGCTGCAGGCACCGTCTGCTCATCCAACATCTACTCAATGAGACTTTCTAAAATGCTTGTCAGTGAAAAATATGTAATTATCTTATTTGTATGACTTCTTATCAACCACATCAACTTCACAGATGTATTTTATGAATTAGTTCTACAAAGCTTTCTAGAAGGAAAAACATATCTTCCAACATCTGTAAGTGACCCTAATAATGTAAACATCATGTTTATCTACCCTATCCACACTGTAGCCATACAAGGTGTCATGAAGTTGGCCTGCGAGAGGTTTATGACAGTCATAAATACCTCCTCCCCCCTTTTTCTTCTCTCTACCCTACTGATGTCACATTTGCAAACACCTTGGTTAACATAGAGATTCTGGGAACATCAGAAGGTGGGGGGAAATGAACAATATTCTGGTAAACCCGACCAATTGAACATATGCGGTGGTACTTAATGAATATGATGTCAGTTTGGTTGTCATCTGAGACATTCTCATCAATAATAAGATGACATCAACTCTCCAGTGGAAAGTCTACACATCAGAGTTATCGGATTCAAATGGAATGAAATTATTTGTGATGGGATGAAATGTGATTTTAGCTTTTAAAATGTGAGATTTGGATTTTCATAAGGTTAGGGCTCTGCTCAATCAGTGGCCCGCCCCTGTGAAGGGACATGGGTTATAAAACTTTTCAAACACGCCCTCCTCTCCCTTCCTATATAAGCCCTTGACGATAATATAACCTCCTGTTCCGAGGATGTAGGACGAAGGTCCGATGCCCGGAATGATTCAGATAATAAGCCAGAATGAATGAATGAAGCCAACATCAGCGTGAGCTTTGGTTGTGAATGGTATTCACTACAGAAGTGATACCTCCTAGCCATTGAGTTAGCAACAGCAGCTGCAAACAAGGGTTAGGAAGGAACAGACAGAGTATCCCGTCTACCACACAACGACGTTACTACAACGTATCCAACTGACAACCAGAGATATTCTTCAAAGGACAAAGGACTCGGTTTGGAAACACGGCCTTCCATCTACCACCAACCTACCGAAGCGCAGCTCAGAGTAAATATTTATTGCATTTTCCTTTTCCAAATGGGCGGTAATTTAGAATGCATAAGATACTGTATTTATGATAGCACAGCTTCGCCCTTTGTTCCTCAGTCTTGCCGCCCTGTCACTCAAACCCAGCCCCTTTTCTTTTGTGTAACAAGCTGTCATATCTGTTCCGCCCACTAGGGACGTTTTCCTTTATGACGTAATTTGTAATCAAGTTATGATTAATTATGTGTATGAGTAATTCTGTGTGATTA
>NW_027016672.1:0-24566 GCF_036934945.1 Oncorhynchus masou masou
AAGAATAATATAGCCTACAATTTGTAATACATTTTCACTGTGATAATGATCCATATATTTTGTAATTAGGTCGAATATCAATTCCTCCAGGCTCCTTTCTGATCATGTTAAATAGTATTGCATATGCCTGGACGCCTGAATTCCCCGAATTGTAATCATGTTACACATAATTGGGCAAATTATGCACAATTATTAGTAAGTGGCTTATGTGCCTCACACTGAGCTAAACCACTTAAAAAATAACATTTTTAGATAACTGGTGTTCAAAAAGTATCTCACGCATTTACTTATCAATGCAGACTACAAAGTTGCGAATGCAATAGAGACCATTAATAAATAATATCACTGAGATTAATACTGAAAGTAGAATCCTACCGTTCGGGGAATAATTTTTTCCAGTTAATTGTCTAGATCCCGTGCGCAAGTGAAATGGCGTTAAACGCCAAATACAGAGCGTATTTCAAAATTACAGGGTTGTAGCGGAATCCATAAAGTTTCTAGGACAGAGGCGCCTCCACTGAGATACATGTGAAGCATAAAACCACTCTGCAAGGAATTGAACCAAATTAGCATCCGGTTCGCCCACTGTCTGTCGACTGCGCTGTGAGCTTGGGAACACCAGCGAAACACTAAACACTTGGAAAACTATGGCTGTCGCTGACGCACTGTTTCGGTAAAAGATGAAGCGATTTGCCTGTATAAATGTAAACACACTCAAATGCATAGACCGAGCTATAGATGCAAGGACTGACCATCCATGATATCAAAATTATAGTTTTTAACCATGTTTTGAGGCCATACAGTGTTTGTTGACATATACTTTGTTTACAAACATTGAACAAACAAGCTTATAGTTTGGCTTCTGATGGGTTACAACAGTTGAACTAAACTAGTCCATATCATTCCCTTATAATAGCATTAGTGGATGTGGTAACAGCAGATTGCCCCTTTAAACGTAAAGCGATGGGTCTAAGAGTATTCATTTTCAAAGCAAAACAATTTGGAAACGACCAAAGATTCATGTGAAGTATTTTATTTTAATTCAAAGTTTATCCGAGAATGACCCTGGATAAAGGATATTTAGAGGTGAAAAGAGAAGAACACTGGACTATTTACTGCTTTACTCAACCAACAATAATTCAATGAATATTAACTGTGTAAAATGTGCGTGCCAGAATCACACTGTTTGTTGAGCAACCTATTGTTTCGATGTTTGTTCGTGCTCTCATGCACACTTGTCCACACAAAGGTACTGTGACTGTTGATCCATCAAAACCATCAAAACCCCATCAATCTCTCCAATCCCACATGACTGCCCAAACTAGACCCAGCACACCAGCAACAAACTGGATCAGGGTTACAATGGACAAGAGTGCAGGGTTCAATGTCAACCAGTTGGGAGACTTTCCTCACACTCCACCCTCACATTCTGGGACATACAGGGAGACCTTAGTGTACTGCTAAGGTATTGTATTTATTCTGAAGTTGGACCTCCACCCCTCATGGTAAAAAAGTGACTAATTTATCCATGAACCTGGCTTGTGAGCATGTTATACCAGCACACAATTGTTGTCATAACACTCCCAACTAGCAAAAGCTACCAATGTGTACTCTGAGTAATATGAGTTACACCCTCTCTTTATCAATGACATCATTCTCTATCCATCTGACGTATTGCCCTGTGTTCTGTCTAAAGCCCTCTACTAGGAAACATGTTTTGTGTGTGACCACCATTATCTCTGACAGCCAGTATGTGTCTCAGCACACCTCTGGGAGGACACTGGCTGACTCCCTGATAAGCCGTATCTGCTGTTGTTTTTGAAGTGTGCTTCATTAAGTGATGGATTGCAGCTGCAGGTTCCAGCACCACTTTGGGGCTTCAACGCTGATTGGGATGTATGGGAGAGAAGGGACCCCCAGGCAATTACGGTTAACCACCCTGCTAGCTCGGCCCACTGTTTTGAGTCAATGGTTTGTTTTTCCTCATGGTGAAGAATGAAAGACTGAGCTTTGTTTCACAAGCCATCATTCACCCTGAGCACGAGCCCATTCATCGTCAATAAACAGAACTGATGGGGACTCTCATTCACTCCCAAACAGATCATCCCCAGGGTCATCCCTAGAGGTGGGTTTGGGGGGGGCTGTGAAGTGGTAACTCCACTGTTTAATCTCCAGGCATGTCGATCAAGGACTGTGTATGTGAAAATGTTCCAAGGAAGTTGTTGTAAACATGCTACAGTATATGTGTAAAACCATATATTTAAAATATGAGAAATAAGAGCAGCATGGCTATATTGGGGGCGGCAGGGTAGCCTAGTGGTTAGAGCGTTGGACTAGTAATCGAAAGGTTGCAAGTTTGAATCCCTGAGCTGACAAGGTACAAATCTGTCGTTCTGCCCCTGAAAAGGCAGTTAACCCACTGTTCCTAGGCCGTCATTGAAAATAAGAATTTGTTCTTAACTGACTTGCCTAGTAAAATAAAGGTAAATTTAAAAAAATATATATATATTGGGAGAGGGAAGGAGAGAGAAAACATTCTCAAAAAAACCATTTTCATTGGTGGGGTGTGGGAATCAATGTTATGGATGGTACAACAGCAGCATGGCTTACTTCCCAAATCCTCGTTCAGCCACCATCTCTAGTTTCAAACAATAGCAACCTTGGGGTGTATCAGGATAAATAGAAATAAACCATTCTAGCAATCATCAGCACCATGACCATCACAAGGCAAACATATACTACAGTACCACATCCTGCAGCAGTACAAGGGAAAAGCCAGTCAACAGGAGTCAGACCTGATTTACAGAGCCTCATAAACATCTGAACATCAGTCCAAGGGAACCGATGCATCACAATTTAGAAGGTCCACCCAGGTCAGAAGAGAGCTGTCAAATTCTTACTTTACAGATTTAAGGAGAAAGGGAATGAGGAAAAGAAGGTGGGGGCAAGGAAGGGAATATTGGTAGGTAGCTCGAGAGAAATAATGAGTGGATTACGATATTATGTACACAGAGAGTTGGATACTGTGACATCGAGTGGGTTATGCATGTAGAAGGAACAAGACCTGCAACAGCAGTTGGAGAGACTATGGTGGCAAAGTCTCTGCCTAAACCCACTGTAACAATGGTAGCCCACAGAAGCCCTCTAGGCACAATGCTCAAGTTCAAGCATTTTACAAGATCAAATCAAATCCAATTCTATTGGTCACATACACATGGTTAGCAGATGTTAATGCGAGTGTATCGAAATGCTTGTGCTTTTAGTTCCGACAGTGCAGTAATATCTAACAAGTAATCTAACAAATTCACAATGACTACCTTATACACACAAATGTAAAGGGATGAATAAGAATATGTACATATGGATGAGCGATGGCCGTGTGGCATAGGCAAGATGCAGTAGATGGTGTAGAATACAGTATATACATATGAGATGAGTAATGTAGGATATGAAGACATGATCAAAGTGCTGTTATTTAAAGTGACTAGTGATACCTTTATTAAATACATTTATTACATTTATTAAAGTGGCAAGAGATTTGAGTCTGTTTGTTGGCAGCAGCCACTCTATGTTAGTGATGGCTGTTTAACAGTCTGATGGCCTTGAGATAGAAGCTGTTTTTCACTCTCTCGGTCACAGCTTTGATGTACCTGTACTGACCTCGTCTTCTGGATGATATCAGTGTGAACAGGCAGTGGCTCGGGTGGTTGTTGTCCTTGATGATCTTTTTGGCCTTCCTGTGACATCAGGTAAAGTAGGTGTCCTGGAGGGCAGGTAGTTTTCCCCCTATTGATGCATTGTGCAGACTGCACTACCCTCTGGAGAGCCTTGCGGTTGTGGGCGAAGCAGTTCCCGTACCAGGCGGTGATACAGCCTGACAGGATGTGCATTGTCTCGATTGTGCATCTGTAAAAGTTTGTGAGTGTTTTAAGTGACAAGCCAAATGTCTTCAGCCTCCTGAGGTTGAAGAGGCGCTGTTGCGCCTTCTTCACATCGCTGACTGTGTGGGTGGACCAGGAGGGTGCTATGGTGTTGAATTCTCACCTGTATTAACATAATTCTTACAGTATATAGGTATTCCTCTTGTCCAGACGGGATACGGCAGTGTGCAATGTGATGGCGATTTCGTCGTATGTGGAGCTATTGGGGCGGTCAGCCATTTGGAGTGGGTCTCGGGTATCAGGTAGTGTGGAGGTGATATGATCCTTGACTCAAAGCACTTCATGATGACAGTGAGTGCTGTGCTTCATGATGCTTCATGATGACAGTGCTTCATGATGACAGTGAGTGCTATGGGCGATAGTCATTTTGTTCAGTTACCTTAGCTTTCTTGAGAACATGAACAATGGGGGCCATCTTGAAGCATGTGGGGACAGCAGACTTGGATAGGGAATGATTGAATATGTCCATAAACACACCAGCCAGCTGGTCTGTGCATGCTCTGAGGACACGGCTAGGGATGTCGTCTGGGCTGGCAGCCTTGCGAGGGTTAACACGTTTAAATGTTTTACTCATGTTGGCCATGGTAAAGGAGAGCCCACAGGCTTTGGTAGTGGGCCGTGTCAGTGGCACTGTATTGTCCTCAAAGCGAGCAAAGAAGTTGTTTAATTTGTCTGGGAGCAAGACGTCGGTGTTTGCGACGGGGATGGGTTTTTTTTGTACTCCTTGATTGACTGTAGACCCTGCCACATACGTCTTGTGTTTGGGCCATTGAATTGCGACTCTACTTTGTGTCTATACTGACGCTTTGCTTGTTTGATTGCCTTGAAGAGGGAATAGCTACATAGCTATTTTTTGGTTTGTATTTGGTCATGTTTCCAGTCGCCTTGCCATGATTAGAAGCGGTGGTCACACTTCCAGTTTTGTGCGAATCCTGCCATCAATCCACGGTTTCTGGTTAGGGAAGGTTTTAATAGTCACAGTGGGTACATCACCGATGAACTTGCTAATAAACTCGCTCACCGAGTCAGCGTATATGTTATTGTCTGAGGCTACCCGGAACATAACCCAGTCCATGTGATCGAAGCAGTCTTGAAGCCTGGAATCCTATTGGTCAGACCAGCGTTGGATAGACCTGAGCATGGGTGTTTCCTGTTTTAGTTTCTGTCTATAGACTGGGAGCAACAAAATGGAGTAATGGTCAGATTTGCCGAAGGGAGGGCAGGGGAGGGCTTTGTATGATTTGCGGAAGTTAGAGTAGCAATGGCCCAGAATGCTACCAGCCCGTGTCGTGCATTCGATATACTGATAGAATTTGGAAAGTCTTGTTCTCAGATTAGCTATGCTAATAATCCCCATGCAGCCTCGGGATATGTGGTTTCCAGTTTACCTAGAGTCCAGTGAAGTTCTTTCATGGCCGTCGAGGTGTCTGCTTGGGGGGGATATACACGGCTGTGACTATAATCGAAGAGAATTCTATTGGTAGATAATGCGGTCGGCATTTGATTGTAAGGAATTCTAGGTCAGTTGAACAAAAGGACTTGAGTTCCTGTATGTTGTTATGATCACACCATGAGCCGTTTATCATAAGGCATACACCCCCGCCCTTCTTATCAGAGAGTTGTTTGTTTCTGTCGGAGTGATGTGTGACTAAACCTGGTGGCTGTACCGACTCTGACAACATATCCTGAGTGAGCCAAGTTTCCATGAAACAGAGAATGTTACAATTACTGATGTCTCTCTGGAAGGCAACTCGTGCCCTAATTTCGTCCACCTTGTTGTCTAGAGATTTGACATTGGCGAGTAATATGCTCGGAATCGGAGGATGGTGTTCTCGTCTTCTAAGTCTGACCAGTAGGCCGCTCCGTCTGCCTCTTCTGCGGCGACCGCATTGTTTTGGATCGGCCTCTGAGATAAGATCCCATATCCAGGGTGGAGGTCAGAACAAAGGATCCGCTTCTGGAAAGTCGTATTCCTGGTCGTAATGTTGGTAAATTGATGTTGCTTGTATATCCAATAGTTCTTCCCGGCTGTATTGTAATAACACTTGAGATTTTCTGGGCTAACAATGTAAGAAATAACACATTAAAAAAATATATATATTTATTTGTTTTGTTACTCGTGCAGCGGAGGCTGGTGCTGCTGACAGCTGATATGATTCCAGTCATAGTGTTTGTCCAGGGAGCACATTATAAATTAGCATAGGAGAGAGTTGAATAACTCACTAAGCTTTAATAAATGTTGCTCTAAGGGTGATACAGTATTAAAATCTAAGAAACATAAACTCAACAAAAAAAGAAACGTCCACCCACTGTCAACTGTGTTTATTTTCATCAAACTTAACATGTGTAAACATTTGTATGAACATAACAAGATTCAACAACTGAGACATAAACTGAACAAGTTCCACATACATGACAAACAGAAATGGAATAATGTGTCCCTGAACAAAGGGGGTTGGAAATCAAGTACTTAATTACTGCAGTGCATCTCTTCCTCATGGACTGCACCAGATTTACCCGTTCTTACGGTGAGATGTTACCCCACTCTTCCACCAAGGCACCTGCAAGTTCCCGGACATTTCTTAGGCGAATGGCCTTAGGCCTCACCCTCCGATCCAACAGGTCCCAGACGTGCTCAATGGGATTGAGATCCGGGCTCTTCCCTGGTCATGGCAGAACACTGACATTCCTGTCTTGCAGGAAATCACGCACAGAACAAGCAGTATGGCTGGCGGCATTGTCATGCTGGAGGATCATGTCAGGATAAGCCTGCAGTTAGAGTACCACATGAGGGAGGAGGATGTCTTCCCTGTTAACGCACAGCATTGAGATTGCCAGCAATGACAACAAGCTCAGTCTGATGATGCTGTGACACATCCCCACAGACCATGACGGACCCTCCACCTCCAAATCGATCCCGCTCCAGAGTACAGGCCTCGGTGTAACGCTCATTCCTTCAATGACAAACATGAATCTGACCATCACCCCTGGTGAGACAATACCGCGACTCGTCAGTGAAGAGCACTTTTTGCCAATCCTGTCTGCTCCAGCAATGGTGGGTTTGTTCCCATAGTCGACGTTGTTGCCGATGATGTCTGGTGAGGACCTGCCTTACAACAGGCCTACAAGCCCTCAGTCCAGCCTCTCTCAGCCTATTGCGGACAGTCTGAGCACTGATGGAGATATTGTGCGTTCCTGGTGTAACTCGGACAGTTGTTCAAATCAAATCAAATTTATTTATATAGCCCTTCGTACATCAGCTGATATCTCAAAGTGCTGTACAGAAACCCAGCCTAAAACCCCAAACAGCAAGCAATGCAGGTGTAGAAGCACGGTGGTTCGGAAAAACTCCCTAGAAAGGCCAAAACCTAGGAGGAAACCTAGAGAGGAACCAGGCTATGTGGGGTGGCCAGTCCCCTTCTGGCTGTGCCGGGTAGAGATTATAACAGAACATGGCCAAGATGTTCAAATGTTCATAAATGACCAGCATGGTCGAATAATAATAAGGCAGAACAGTTGAAACTGGAGCAACAGCACGGCCAGGTGGACTGGGGACAGCAAGGAGTCATCATGTCACGTAGTCCTGGGGCATGGTCCTAGGGCTCAGGTCCTCCGAGAGAGAGAAAGAAAGAGAATTAGAGAGAGCATATGTGGGGTGGCCAGTCCTCTTCCGGCTGTGCCGGGTGGAGATTATAACAGAACATGGCCAAGATGTTCAAATGTTGTTGTCATCCTGTACCTGTCCTGCAGGTGTGATGTTCGGATGTACCGATCCTGTGCAGGTGTTGTTACACGTGGTCTGCTACTGCGAGGACGATCAGCTGTTCGTCCTGTCTCCCTGTAGTGCTGTCTTAGGTGTCTCACAGAACGGACATTGCAATTTATTGCCCTGGCCACATCTGCAGTCCTCATGCCTCCTTGCAGCATGCATAAGGCACATTCACACAGATGAGCAGGGACCCTGGGCATCTTTCTTTCGGTGTTTTTCAGAGTCAGTAGAACGGCCTCATTAGTGTCCTAAGTTTTCATACTTGTGACCATAATTGCCTACCGTCTGTAAGCTGTTAGTGTCTTAACGACCGTTCCACAGGTGCATGTTGATTAGTTCTTTATGGTTCATTGAACAAGCAGGGGAAACAGTGTTTAAACCCTTGACAATAAGATCTGTGAAGTTGTTTGGATTTTTACAAATTATCTTTGAAAGACAGGGTCCTGAAAAAGGGCTGTTTTTTTCGCTGAGTTTAGTAATAGAAGGATATAATCTCCCCTGGCTGGAGAGATGACAAGATCTGGATATGCAGGGAAACACATGAGAAACATAGAACCATATCAGGCATCAGAAGTGGAAACGTCCCATTGCTGGGTGGTGGTTGTTTCCCGCACTTGTCAGGGATCATTTGGGATGCTGTCTGAATGTCGTTGTATGGCTGCAGGCCAAAGTGTTCCAGCTGGTAAGTGGCAGTCTGGTAGCTGCTTAATGCATGAGCTTCATCGCAGTTGATATCTTTTAGCTCTGCTCCCCATCTCAGGTCCTGGAGGACCAAACTGTATGTCAGATTCACACCTCTACTCCCAGTACGAGAGAGGAAGCTGATCTGGCCCACTCCAACCATCATTAGACAAATGATTCATTGAGTGATTGGAATGAAAGCATTGAGGCTTGTATAGCATGTGTTTTTCTCTTGTCTCCAGGAACTCACACCCTCCTCCTGACTGAGATGAACTTGATCCATTCCTGATAACCCTAAAACAGGGCTCCACAACTTGCAGCCCGCGGGCCGACTTTTGCCCACGGGTGGTTTCATTTGACCCCCAACATTTTTGAAACAAAAATATGTACTTAAAAAATTACTTTTTAATTTTTTTTATTGTTGGACATAAAACGCTGTAAAAACACCAGGATTTGTATCTAAGAAATCTGTTCCCAAGTATTCCCACGCATAATAGAGAGACACATGATCATATACAAATGTAAGCAAGATCGGAAATTATTATGTTTTAGTCAAACATTATATCTGTTTGGGCTTCTTGCGGTCAATTTGCAGTCTACAAATTATTTGTCATTTTGTTCCGGTCCCCTGACCATCCACTCAAGATAAAAAAATCTAGATCATGATCCCTGCCCAAAAGGGTGATTTTCTACCACATTCAGTAAATTAACTACTTGAATCAATAAGACACTGAAGCGCAGCATAGTCCAGCAGACCAGGAACCAGCGGAAGGCTGTCCTTGAGCTAGATGGATTATGACTGTGTTGGCTGATGGCCATTCTTTTTCTCAAGCACTTTCTGGCCTAAAACCAGCTTGAGTCATAACCTTAAGTCAATACGTTGACTCCACTAATGTACTGATATCTGTGTTGGGGAAATTATATATTGAGTTGTATTGTCACGCCCTGACCATAGTTTGCTTTGTATGTTTATATGTTTTGTTTGATCAGGATGTGATCTGAGTGGGCATTCTATGTTGTATGTCTAGTTTGTCTGTTTCTGTGTTTGGCCTAATATGGTTCTCAATCAGAGGCAGGTACTAGTCATTGTCTCTGATTGGGAACCATATTTAGGTAGCCTGTTTTGTCATTGTGAGTGATTGTCTATGTTGCGTTGCTTGTTAGCATAGTGTTTCATTAGCGTCACGGTTGTCACGTTGTTGTTTTGTAGTGTTCCGTTTTTTCATTAAAAATGATGAACACTTACCACGCCGCATCTTGGTCCAATCCTTACTCCTCTTCAGATGAAGAGGAGTAAATCTGCCGTGACATGTATCAGGAAAAGCAGTCAGGTAATTATCAGAAATGAGACTGGAATTCTTTACCATTGATTGCTGTGTGAGCAAATGCTGTGCTCGCAGGTCAATGTGGTGCACAGTACATTAGATATTTCATAAATAGGGCTCATACATTAATGGTCCATCACTTTCTGTCTTGTTATTTGTGTGGGAAAAAATTAGCATCATGTGGAGAGTTTCATGGGGGAACAGGTAGACTGATCAAAAACCATGCCTATGTGTGAAGACCAATTTGTTTTGTTTTTAATGTTTCGCGCAAATCCAAAAAAGGGCTTGGCACAGCACTCGTGTTAGGCATTATGAAATCACAATGATGGTTATTCCCCAAGCTTTCCAAACCCTGTCGTCCAAAAGTGTGTGTCGAAATTGCCAAACACGCATCAATACACAAGATTGAAACAAATATTCTCACTGAAATGTTATAAGTGTGGTCACATATAGCAGCATAGATATAGTACTGGCGCGGGGTAACGTGGCATTTCTCATTGATTGCAATCTTAAATACCCTGTTTGACTTTTTCTGCATTGACCTCTGCTGCAGGAGATAAATGCTCAGTAGGATAGTTGTGTTGATAAGAGGTTTTAAAAGCAACCGTTAACATGAGCATTATCAACACTTAATTTTCAATATTTTCTTAATGAGGCAACTGCATCGCTTAAGATGTTGCCGTCAACAGTGCCTCTTGGGAAAATAGGTCAACACTCTTTAAAGGGCCAGTGTTAAGTCATTTTTTGATGCACCACACAGGGGGATATTCAGCTCAGTAATCATACGTGTCACTGGGTTACCAACTTTTGTGTGTGTGTGGTTATGGTTCTTCTGGTGTTTTCTTTGAGAAATATTCCACTTGATTCTTCCACTGGCACATGAGCCATCCAGGGAATATCTATTTATCATATCTAATGAATAAATTACATTCTGTCTGTGACAAGGCTACATGACTAATTGTCTGTGTCACACCCTGATCTGTTTCACCTGTGCTTGTCTCCACCCCCCTCCAGGTGTCACCCTTCTTCCCCACTTATCCCCTTGGTATTTATACCGGTGTGTTGTCTGTCTGTTCCAGTTTCTCTCAGTGCCGGGTTTTCCCAGTTGCTTTTTTTTCTGGTACTCATGGTTTTGACCCTTGCTTGTCCTGACTCTGAGCCCGCCAGCCTGACCACTCTGCCTGACCTCGAGCCTGCCTGACCACTCTGCCTGCCCCTGACCTCGAGCCTGCCTGCCGCCCTGTACCGTTTTGGACTCTGCCTTGGCTATGAAAGCTTGCCTGTCTCCGACCTGCCTTTTGTCCATCCCCTGGTTTGAGCTCTGGTATTTATTATAATCCGTCTAGATTGAGTGCCATATATTCAATACAGACTCTAGATATGCTAGATTCATTCAAAGAAATTGGATAGGAAATGTTCCTCTCGGGGTCTCTTAAAGTGCTGACCGTTCCCACCTGAAACATAATGGATGGTGACAATGACCTCATTAGCAAACAGTCACTCGTGTCTATCAGACGCCCTGGTAAGAACACAGCAGGGGAGGCATTTTTCTAATGAGTCTCGTTGCAACATGAGAATGGCAATCCAGTGTAGTGCATCATTATGAGGGCATACGTGAGCCCTGATGTCAGACTAAGCGCAATCTATGAATTAGCCATGAGAACACAGTCGCTCTCTGCTGTTTGTTCAAAATCATAACCATGTGTCGAACTCAGACAAACCAATTCTACTCCAATTACACAGACTGTACAGTACTTCTCTAGTTTGGAGCCTCAGAATCCAGATGATTGACTGTCTTTAACAATAGAGAACTACTAAAGCATCTCCCTCTTAAATGTGGAAGGCACATTTCAGTTGAATGCATTCAGTTGTACAACTGACTTGGTATCCCCTTTCCTTTCTCTCTCACTGAGGTTTCCATTATAGGAACCAACCAGTGAGCAGAGTAAAACCGTGATACATCGTAAGCAGGGGGAACAACACATGAAACAAATAAAGTGGCAATGATGTGTGCCTTCCCAGCCTTGTCTTCCCTTCATGTGTCATATTCAAAAAATTGAACTGTAGCACCTTCCTAGACCCTGAATCTTGAGTGTCATGGTGATTAACCTCTGTAGAGTAAAGAACCGTTTACATTTTGCATGTCGACCCCAGTATATTAGGAATACAACACATTTGGGCTCTCCAGTTCATGTGACGAGTTGTTCATGTGACGAGTTGTCTAAGGTGTCATGTCATTTGGATGTCAAATTTGTTGACATTTCAAGTGATGTCCCTGCAAGGGCTCAGGGCCAGACCCAAATGCAAACACGGGAGGCAGATGGTTTGGGTGTTTGATATTTATTAGTTCCAAAAGGGCTAGGCAAGAGAATGGTCGTGGACAGGCAAAAGGTCAAAACCAGATCAGAGTACAGGAGGTACAGAGTGGTGTCAGGACGTTGGCCACTTTGGGTATAGCAAGTCCATCCCCCTCTCCCTGCCTCCTTCAACTAGACTGCTGTGGTCAGAGGTCGTAAATTCCTGAGAAGACCTCATGGACACACAGTTATAGAGAGTAGTTTTTCATGGAGACAAAGGAAATCCTTCTACCTCACAGAACTTGAGGTACGAACAAATTTCATGCTCTGGAGAAAGTGTAAAAGATCGGTGAAGAATCCAGCTACGAACTGGTCCGTTTGTCACAACTTTGGGAAGCTCATGGGAGACGGTGTGGCCACATTACCATAACGCTGTTTATGTAATAGCCTCAGATATAAGGTTTACATCTAATTGTTGTTTAAGATTAATGAGTGAGTATGATACTGTTTACACAATTTTACAATGTGATTTTGGACTGTTTAATGAAGGAAAACTCAAAAAGGGAATTGGATTTGAACTAAATCAGAGAACCGCCCCTGAGCCCAGTTAGGGTCAGACATCCTGGGACAGCCCTTTTGTGCCATTCTGAATAAAACCCAACTTTGAAAAATTATCACTAGACCGAGCTTACCTCAATTACGAGATGACTAAAGGTTGCAGAATCTTTTAACCATACCACGTGGTTAAACTCTTAGACTATCGATACCGAAAGAATGAGAACTAGTCTTTGATATTAATTACTAGTCTGCAGCTGGAATTCGGTATCATTAAACGTGACGAACGACAACTGCCGAAACATCCATTCTATAACGAATGTCACTTTGAACTAACCCCTCTAACCAAGACAGAGAGGGAGCGAGACGGGCACATTTTCCTATCATTTCATGTAACCACATTTACCATGTTTGTTTTGTTTGTTTGTTTTGTTTGTTTGTGCATTTCTGTGAGTTACTTAGTTAGTAATAAATAAATGATTTAAGACAATTGATGGATGACTCATAGTGAAGACTGGGTTCGTGCAGATAACCAACAATTTACGACGTTTGGAATGAGACTAATGTGAGGTAAAATAAATTAATCATTAATCAGAAGACTATTGATCTGATATGAAAATATCTGAAAGGTTATTTTGGGAAATTATAACTTTGTAATCTGAATGCTTTCCTTGGTGCCCCGACTTCCTAGTTAATTACAGTTACATGATTATTCAGTTTAATCGTGTAATACTAATTACAGGAATCTTTGATAAAAACTAAGTCTTCAATTTAATGATAGTAAAGACATGACAGTGGTAGGCAGGCTCGAGGTCAGGGCCAGCAGGCAGACTGGTCAGGCAGGAGGGTACAGAGTTCAGAAAACAGGCAAGGGTCAAAACTGGGAGGACTAGCAAATGCAGGAGCACAGGAAAAACACAAAAAAAGCACAGGAAAAACACACTGGTTGACTTGAAACAGAACAAGACGAACTGCACAGAGAGACAGGAAACACAGGGATAAATACACTGGGGAAAATAAACGACACCTGGAGGGGGTGGAGACAATCACAAGGACAGGTGAAACAGATCAGGGCATGACAGTGCCATATCTATTGGTCTTTAAACTTGTAGGATTTATCCAACAACAGTGTTTAAGACAACAATAAAACATACTACACATGGAAATCCCACAGGGAAAAGTAACACAAATGTGTCAGGATTTGGCCAGGGTTGTTCCGGGTTTTGGTCAGTAGATGCCCCCATTGTGCTTTTTGTCCCTATGTTTTTCCCTTGATCCCCATTATTATTTGCACCTGTGTCTCGTTTCCCCTGATTGTATTTAAACCCTTTGTTTCCCTCAGTTCTGTGCTCTGTGTTTGTATGTTAGCACCCTGCCCTAGTGTTCTGTGTGCTCTTGTCGATTCCGGGTGACGTTCTTGTGGTATTCTGTTTTTTGTTTTTGTTTATTTTTGGTGAGTTTCTTTTGAAGTCTTTTTGTGTTTTTCCTACCACCTTTTGGATTTGCCATTTTTTGTATTTTAGGATTTTTCTTTATTAAATACACCGTCTTAAGTACTGCTGTGTCTGCCTCATCTTCTGGGTTCTGCTGTCTATTCGTGGCTCAGTTGGTTAAGTGACTGTTTCTCACTCCGGAGACCCAGGTTCGTGGTCCTGACAGAAGCACAGAGCCAAAAATGAACCCAGAGGCAGCCAGTTCCCAGGACCTTTTTGCCACGCTGTCCCACCACCAGGAGACTGTCCAACGCCACGAAGCCGCCCTGGTTCAGCAAGAGGCCTTAATGGCTAGACATTCTCATCTTCTGTCGGAGATGCTGACTTCCATTAAGCAAATATCTGATCGACTTACCCCGGCAACAGTTCCCGTCCCAGTACCTCAGGTTCACGTACCCATGGCAGTTAACCCCCTGGCTGAACCTCGTCTTCCACCTCCCCAACGGTTCTCAGGTGATCCAAGTGCTTGTAAAGGCTTTCTCACTCAATGTTCTCTCTCCTTTGAGCTGCAACCCTCGTCGTTTCCCACCGACCGGTCTAAGATCGCATATATCATCACCCTGCTGTCGGAAAAAGCCCTGGCCTGGGCTACTGCTGTGTGGGATGCCCATAGTTCCTGCTGTGCCAGCTACTCTGCCTTTGCTGAGGAATTCAAACGAGTGTTTCAAGGCCCAAGCAGTGGTTCTGACTCAGCCAAACAGCTCCTGACTCTCCATCAAGGTTGGCGCAGCGTGACGGACTATGCCATCCAGTTCCGCACGGTGGCAGCAGCGAGTGGCTGGAACAACGAGGCGCTCACGGTGTGCTTTCTGAAAGGCCTTTCCGACACTATCCAAGATGAACTGGCCACTCGGGAACCACCGGACAATCTCGAGTCCCTGATCAAGTTGGCCTCACGCATTGACCAGCGTCTGAGAGAGAGAGAACTCAACCGTAGACCTCTAGCCCCTACCAGTCCCAGCTCCGAGTCCCCACCTTTATCATCGCTGGCTCCACCGGAACCCATGCAGATTGGACGCATCTCCCAGGCTGAGAGAGACCGCCGGATGAGGGAGCGACGCTGTCTATATTGCGGCAAACCGGGCCATTTCCGTTCCACGTGTCCTGGGCTCCAGGGAAACTCTCTGTCCCGTACAGACCGGGGGGAACTGTAACGGGAAACATAACCTCCTCCCATCCGTCCAACTCCCGTCTGCTCATTCCAGTCACCCTCTCCTGGGACAACCACAAGCTTCACCTTCAAGCCTTGGTAGACTCTGGAGCCGCAGGTAACTTCATGGATGGTGTCTGGGCGAAGGAGAATGGCGTTCCCTCTGAACCTCTAAGTGACCCCATGAGGGTTACTACATTGGATGGAAGCCATTTGGGATCTGGACTTGTCACTCATGTCACTACCTCCTTGAGACTTTCAGTTTCACAACACCAGGAATTGATGAACTTTCATTTGATCTCCTGTTCCGAGTTCCCTCTCGTCCTTGGATACCCCTGGCTTCACAGCCATAACCCTCACATCGACTGGTCTGTGGGCACTATCAAGCAGTGGGGTCCTACGTGCCAAGCTACTTGTATTTTCCAGAATTCCCAGAGTTCTACTCCCGAGTCTTTAGAATCCATCGACCTGACCCGAGTTCCCGAGTGTTACCATGACCTCAAACTGGTGTTTAGCAAACAGAGGGCCACCATGCTACCACCCCATAAACCTTACGATTGTCCCATCGACCTGTTTCCGGGCACTTGCCCCCCCAGGGGTCGGATCTTTTCCCTATCTCCACCCGAACGAGCTGCTATGGATACCTACATCAAGGACGCTCTGGAAGCAGGCCTCATGCGTCCATCCACCTCCCCGGCGGGAGCAGGGTTTTTCTTTGTGGCCAAGAAAGACGGTGGATTACGTCCTTGCATCGACTACCGGGGACTCAATGACATAACCGTCCGTAACCACCCGCTACCCCTTATGGCCACAGCCTTCGAGCTGCTCCAGGAAGCAGTTGTTTTCACTAAGCTTGACCTGCGGAACGCATACCATCTTGTGCGGATCAGACCTGGTGACAAGTGGAAGACCGCTTTCAACACGCCTACTGGTCACTATGAATACTTGGTGATGCCCTTCGGCCTGACCAACGCCCCAGCGGTGTTCCAAGCGCTCATAAACGATGTGCTTAGGGATATGCTTAACATATTTGTGTTCGTTTACTTGGATGACATCCTCATCTTTTCGAGCTCCCTTCAAGAACACACTAAGCATGTCAGACAAGTACTCAAACGCCTCCTGGACAGCCATCTGTACGTTAAGCCGGAAAAATGTGAATTCCATTCATCCCGAGTACAATTCCTGGGATTTGTAGTGGAACCCGGTCGAGTCCAAATGGACCCTAGGAAGGTAGGGGCGGTAGCGGATTGGCCCACCCCCAAATACGTTAAGGATGTTCAGCGTTTCCTGGGCTTCACAAACTTTTACCGCAAGTTCATCAAGAACTTCAGTTTGGTGGCAGCTCCTCTCTCAGCTTTAACCAAAGGTGGCAATGCAAGGTTTGTGTGGGGAAGAGAAGCTGAGACGGCCTTCCAAGGACTCAAGCAGCGCGTCCTCTCTGCTCCCATCCTGATACTACCGTTGAACCATTTGTGGTGGAGGTAGACGCATCAGAGGTTGGTGTTGGAGCTGTCCTGTCTCAGAGGGGTGAAGACAAGAAGCTTCATCCGTGCGCTTTCTTCTCACACCGGCTTACCCCGACTGAGAGGAACTACGATGTGGGGGATCGTGAACTCCTAGCGGTTAAGATGGCATTGAAGGAATGGAGACACTGGCTCGAGGGGGCTTCTCACCCGTTTCAAGTTTACGGACCACAAAAATCTGGAGTATATCCAGCAGGCGAAGCGATTGAACTCTAGACAAGCTAGATGGTCTCTTTTCTTCAATCGATTCCAGTTTATCCTCACCTATCGGCCCGGGTCGAAGAATCTCAAACCGGATGCCCTGTCCCGAGTCTACGCTCCTGCCATTCGAGATGACACGGACATGCCTGTCCTTCCTGCTGCTAAGATTGTGGCTCCGATCTCGTGGCAAGTTGAGGATACCGTGAGACGTGCTCAAGCTAGCGAACTGGACCCTAAAGGAGGCCCTGCCAATCGGTTGTTTGTCCCCAAGGCAGTGAGGACTCAGGTCCTTCTGTGGGGGCACTCCTCTCGCCTCACCTG
Source organism: Oncorhynchus masou masou (assembly GCF_036934945.1). NCBI lineage: Eukaryota > Metazoa > Chordata > Actinopteri > Salmoniformes > Salmonidae > Oncorhynchus > Oncorhynchus masou. The sequence goes on from NW_027016672.1 coordinate 17,257, forward strand.
TCATCTGGGCGTAGGTCGCACCTTGGAGTTCATCCAGCGTAAGTTCTGGTGGCCTACCATAAGAGAAGACGTTGCCACTTTCGTCAATGCCTGCCCCGTGTGCTGCCAGGGCAAATCTTCTCACCTCCGCCCTCAAGGACTCCTTCACCCTTTACCTGTTCCCCACAGACCCTGGTCCCATATCTCATTGGACTTTATTACTGGACTTCCTCCATCCCATGGCAATACTACTATCCTAGTCATAATCGACAGGTTTTCAAAGGCGGCCAGGTTCGTCCCTCTGACTAAGTTACCTTCTGCCAAGGAAACGGCTGAGTTGGTAATTAATCATGTGTTCCGAGTCTTCGGCATTCCTCAAGATGTGGTTTCTGACAGAGGTCCCCAGTTCGCCTCAAGGTTTTGGAAGGCCTTCTGCCAACTCATGGGGGCTTCTGCCAGTCTATCTTCAGGGTACCATCCGGTCCAACGGCCAAACAGAGAGGATGAATCAAGAGCTGGAAACCACCCTCCGATGTATGACTCGTGACAACCCGTCCACATGGTCATCCTTTATTGTTTGGGCCGACAACACCTTGCGCTCCTCCTCCACTGGTATGTCCCCGCACGAGTGTCAGTTTGGCTATGCTCCTCCATTGTTCCCGGACCAGGAGGCAGAAGTCAGAGTGCCTTCAGCCTTGAGGTTCGTCAGACGCTGTCGGCTTATGTGGAGGAAGACCCGTCTTAATCTGATGCGTTCCTCACAGAGGTATCAACAACAAGCCAACAGATCGTCGCCGTCCCGGGCCTACCCTGCGCCCCGGCCAGAGAGTCTGGCTTTCCACAAGAGACTTACCTCTACAGGTGGAGTCTCGCAAGCTGTCCCAAAAATACATCGGTCCCTTCAAGGTTGCCAGGAGAGTTAACCCAGTTTCTTATCGCCTACACTTACCCAGATCCCTTAAGATTAATCCCACATTTCATGTGTCATTGTTAAAACCTGTTGTTTTTTCCCCTTGTCCCGGCAGACAGACCTCCCCCTCCGCCTCGTGTCATTGGAGGCCAGCCGGCTTATACCGTCCACCGGATACTGGATTCCCGCCGGGTGCATATCTGGTGGACTGGGAAGGCTACGGTCCTGAGGAGTGCTCCTGGGTTCCTGCCAAAGACATCCTGGACCCTGACCTCATTCGTCAGTTCAGGGTCCTCCACCCTGAGAGAGCTGGTAGGAACGTCAGGAGCCGTTCCTAGGGGGATTCTGTCAGGATTTGGCCAGGGTTGTTCCGGGTTTTGGTCAGTAGATGCCCCCATTGTGCTTTTTGTCCCTATGTTTTCCCTTGATCCCCATTATTATTTGCACCTGTGTCTCGTTTCCCCTGATTGTATTTAAACCCTTTGTTTCCCTCAGTTCTGTGCTCTGTGTTTGTATGTTAGCACCCTGCCCTAGTGTTCTGTGTGCTCTTGTCGATTCCGGGTGACGTTCTTGTGGTATTCTGTTTTTTGTTTTTGTTTATTTTTGGTGAGTTTCTTTTGAAGTCTTTTTGTGTTTTTCCTACCACCTTTTGGATTTGCCATTTTTTGTATTTTAGGATTTTTTCTTTATTAAATACACCGTCTTAAGTACTGCTGTGTCTGCCTCATCTTCTGGGTTCTGCTGTCTATTCGTGGCTCAGTTGGTTAAGTGACTGTTTCTCACTCCGGAGACCCAGGTTCGAAACCGGGTCCTGACAAAATGGAGAAAGAACAAACATAAGGACTAAATCCAGGAAATTCATCTATCTAGTCCAAAGGGTTCTGCACTGATGGAATTCCAGATTGGTATACCAAAGCCACTGGTCGTGTCCAAATACCCATACTTGCATCCTACATAGTAGGCCGTTTGGGTATGAGAAAAAAATAACATTTTATAGTATATACAATTTTGAAATCACAATCCCCATTAGCTGACAATGGTGACAGCTAGTGTTACTGGGGTCTGACAAATAACGAAAAATGTACATGTAGTGTGCGTGTTTGTTTGTGCATCTATCAGTTACAGTGCCTTGCGAAAGTATTCGGCCCCCTTGAACTTTGCAACCTTTTGCCACATTTCAGGCTTCAAACATAAAGATATAAAACTGTATTTTTTTGTGAAGAATCAACAACAAGTGGGACACAATCATGAAGTGGAACGACATTTATTGGATATTTCAAACTTTTTTAACAAATCAAAAACTGAAAAATTGGGCGTGCAAAATTATTCAGCCCCTTTACTTTCAGTGCAGCAAACTCTCTCCAGAAGTTCAGTGAGGATCTCTGAATGATCCAATGTTGACCTAAATGACTAATGATGATAAATACAATCCACCTGTGTGTAATCAAGTCTCCGTATAAATGCACCTGCACTGTGATAGTCTCAGAGGTCCGTTAAAAGCGCAGAGAGCATCATGAAGAACAAGGAACACACCAGGCAGGTCCGAGATACTGTCGTGAAGAAGTTTAAAGCCGGATTTGGATACAAAAAGATTTCCCAAGCTTTAAACATCCCAAGGAGCACTGTGCAAGCGATAATATTGAAATGGAAGGAGTATCAGACCACTGCAAATCTACCAAGACCTGGCCGTCCCTCTAAACTTTCAGCTCATACAAGGAGAAGACTGATCAGAGATGCAGCCAAGAGGCCCATGATCACTCTGGATGAACTGCAGAGATCTACAGCTGAGGTGGGAGACTCTGTCCATAGGACAACAATCAGTCGTATATTGCACAAATCTGGCCTTTATGGAAGAGTGGCAAGAAGAAAGCCATTTCTTAAAGATATCCATAAAAAGTGTTGTTTAAAGTTTGCCACAAGCCACCTGGGAGACAAACCAAACATGTGGAAGAAGGTGCTCTGGTCAAAAACCAAAATTGAACTTTTTGGCAACAATGCAAAACGTTATGTTTGGCGTAAAAGCAACACAGCTTATCACGCTGAACACACCATACCCACTGTCAAACATGGTGGTGGCAGCACCATGGTTTGGGCCTGCTTTTCTTCAGCAGCGACAGGGAAGATGGTTAAAATTGATGGGAAGATGGATGGAGCCAAATACAGGACCATTCTGGAAGAAAACCTGATGGAGTCTGCAAAAGACCTGAGACTGGGATGGAGATTTGTCTTCCAACAAGACAATGATCCAAAACATAAAGCCAAATCTACAATGGAATGGTTCAAAAATAAACATATCCAGGTGTTAGAATGGCCAAGTCAAAGTCCAGACCTGAATCCAATCGAGAATCTGTGGAAAGAACTGAAAACTGCTGTTCACAAATGCTCTCCATCCAACCTCACTGAGCTCGAGCTGTTTTGCAAGGAGGAATGGGAAAAAATTTCAGTCTCTCGATGTGCAAAACTGATAGAGACATACCCCAAGCGACTTACAGCTGTAATCGGAGCAAAAGGTGGCGCTACAAAGTATTAACTTAAGGGGACTGAATAATTTTGCACGCCCAATTTTTCAGTTTTTGATTTGTTAAAAAAGTTTGAAATATCCAATAAATGTCGTTCCACTTCATGATTGTGTCCCACTTGTTGTTGATTCTTCACAAAAAAATACAGTTTTATATCTTTATGTTTGAAGCCTGAAATGTGGCAAAAGGTCGCAAAGTTCAAGGGGGCCGAATACTTTCGCAAGGCACTGTATATTGTTGAACAATCAAACATTAACAATGTGATATGAAAATGCAATAAAGCCCTGTGTAACCATTTCTTAAAGGATGAATATGGCAAGCATACAAGGTGTAATAAAAAGATGACACAGTATACAATAAGTACCTGTATAGATTCTACATTAATGTTACGTGAAGAGTGCTAATAGAAACAGTAGTCTTTTCAATAAGCTAAATATTCCACATCACACTCGGGAATGTATTGTTATAATACCCTTTCACAGCTGACATATTACCATTGATGAATGAAAATAACGGTGTAAAGGTTATCCAAGCCATTAAAAGGGGTAGGTGAATAAACAGTGGATAACCTGTGAAAAAAGGAATGGAAAGTGTCCATTGCAACAATCCATGACATTGCATCATATCTGTGGCTGAGATGGACGTGATCCAAGCCTTGATTGCTGTAAGCCTCATGAGCTTCAAGAGCACAAACAGGCTGCCAAAATACCCCCATCATCCAGGGTCATGCTTACTGGGCTGGATATAGACCGTTTCACATTGCACGGATAATATCCTTCACCAGTCTGTCACGTATCCTGGATTATTATGTAGAGCAAGGCACAGACATAATATGACTTTAGGAGCAAGGAGTTTTAGTTTTTTGTGAACAATGCCAGTCCATAACTACTGTCTTATACCTGCAAAAGTGTTATATCCCTAGTCAGTTTATAAACAAACAGAGGTTGGATCGATTTTTGGTTCTCAAGTACCACATTTCAACCATCACTGAAACTAGGGTTAAAACAAATTGACAGCAGCCTTCTATTTTCTCCAACGTTTTCTAAGATGGTTTTATAACGACTGGTATTCCTTTCATCCGAATGAGGTCCTAGGTCAACCTCTTCAAGTGTTTGTTTGCCATTCTAAGGCGTGTTATCGGATTATTGGTGGATGATTATGACGGCCTATTCAGTGTTGATTGACAATGTTTTATATAATGAGATATTTCAGGAGCTTGCGCTGTACGATAAGCAGTCCTGCAGAATCTGGTCCATTTATATGACAACTTAGTTTAAACTGCTTGATCATTGTGAGAGAACTCTGAGCTGATCGTCACCAGACGTTATCCACAGACTGGCCACGGACTGGAGCCATAAAACGTACCATTGTCGTTAAATGTACCAGAGAAATATCCTTGCTTAGTAAGTGAACTTATGCAAGTTTGGCTCTCAAACTTACTACCCGTTTTGTCAAACTAACTCACCCCCGGTTTAAGCCCCCCATTTCATGTGATTGGAATTAGGGGGGTGATTAATAAGGAGAGGAATGACTCTTGAATGTGCCAGTTTAGTGCTTTTGCTACTTATGTAATAATGCTGCTGGATTGGTTTAAAAAGGGCCAGAGTCGCTAAGGAATCTTTCTCAGTGATGATGGAAGGAGGACAGGCTCTTTTTACTTTCAGAGGTGCATCTCAACACATCATTCGAAAGCAAGTGTGAGCAGGGGGAGGGGAGGAGGGGTGTAAAAAAGTGTTTCTCAGCCAATCACTTTTTGAAGGCACTGTCCTGGCCACGGCCACACGCCAAACCCTCCAGATAAATGGATGGTGGCGTGCTAAAAGATGTCCCTGAGGATGTGATGAAGCAGGTGCATTATATTCAGTATAATGCCAGCTATATTATTCTTAGCGGTGATGAAGATGGAAGATGTATTCAATTTAAAAACCACTCACCAACAAGGTTCAACCAACCCGTAAGATCGAATCCCCGAGGTAAAAATCTGTCATTCTGCCCCTGAACAAGGCAGTTAACCCACTGTCCTAGGCCGTCATTGAAAATAAGAATTTGTTCTTAACTGACTTGCTTAGTTAAATAAAGGTAAGATAATATAAAAAATAAAAAATAAAGTGGAGGCTTGGCACCAGATGGCGAAGTAAGGTCAATCACTAGCCATTCTTTACTAGCCGTCCTGTCCTTCAGCAAATACCTTTCTCCAGGATTGCACGCCATCATTTCCCCCTTGTCATTAAATGTCCAGAGGTTGTAAGTAGGGTGTGTGGAAGGTACTTCAGCCTGTGAGAGAGAGGGGTTCAGAGATGTGACCATTTCAGCATTGATTGGACCCCTAAGGAGGAGTCACGGGGAGGGGGGGGGAGAGGGTGAAAAGGGAAGAGGAGAGGGGAGAAGGGAGGGTAGCGAGAGAGAGAATAGCTTAATGGGAACATTAGGGCAGGATGAGGGTGAACTTCACTACTGCATAGAAAGGAATTTAAAACCATACGTCACTCTATTAAAGACAGAGCATTTACAATATATTAATATAACTATTGCACTTTCCTCATTTAAAATGTTATTTGTATACTTTTTTCTCTCCTATTAGATCAAAAGGATAGCGACATCTAAAAGGCCGAGTACGATTACTGTCATAATTACTACAGGCTTCAGTGCAGACAGGCAACACAGGCCTGGGGCTCCAGATGTCGGAGCTGGAACGTCGTTGGTAAGCTGTCAGATTTACTCAGTCTTATCTCCTGGGGTGCTCTCTGGATGGATGCTTAATAACAAGACTGTAAAAGAAACAACAATTCTATCATACAGGATTCCTCTAATGCTTAAGTAACTAACATTTTACTGCAGTGGGCTAAATCGGGGTCACACAGAATGTTTCTTGGTAGTCTTAAACAAAAGTAAACACCTAACACACATGGTTATGGGCTTAAATAAAGAAGACACATGGTACCATGTCAGATAGGGAGTTGAAATGTATTCCGTTTTGAGTTTGCATCCAAATATTATATCACAGAAGACTGAAATATAACAAAACCGTTTGACATAGAAAGACCAGATTTTCACGCAGGTTTAAAATAATAATATTTGTTAATTTTGAAATTATGAATAATATTTCACCCGAGGCCACAAGGTAATTTGACTGCAGGAAAGGGTTTTAAGGAGGGACCTCCACCAAAAACATGAATGTGGTTTCAATTTCAGCTGGAACATGTTACAACAAGCAACTGCAAATGGACTATGGCGCAGAGGAGCCAATACATGGAAACTACCTTTAATCTACAGACCTATTACCAAGCCCCTTTCTGTCCTCCTATTGGAAAGAGAGAGAGAAAGTACAGGCCATTCGGAAAGTATTCAGACCCCTTGACCTTTTCCACATTTTGTTATGTTACAGCCTTATTCAAAGAAGTTTGGAACCACCAAGAGTCTTCCTAGAGCTGTCAGCCTTGCCAAATTTAGCAGTCGGAGGAGAATGGCCTTGGTCAGGGAGGTGACCAAGAACCTGATGGTCACTCTGACAGAGCTTTAGAGTTCCTCTGTGGAGATGTGAGAATCTTCCCGGAAGGACAACCATCTCTGCTGCCCTCCACCAATCAGGCCTTTATGGTAGAGCAGCCAGAAGGTAGCCACTCCACAGTAAAAGGCACATGATAGCCTGTTTGGAGTTTGCCAAAAGGCACCTAAAGGATTCCCAGACCATTAGAAACAAGATTCTCTGGTCTGATAAAACCAAGATTGAACTCTTTAGCCTGAATGCCAAGCATCACATCTGGAGGAAACATGGCACCATCCCTACGGTGAAGCATGGTGATGGCAGCATCATGCTGTGGGAATGTTTTTCAGTGGCAGGGACTTGGAGACTAGTCAGGATCGAGGGAAAGATGAGCGGAGCAAAGTACAGAGAGATGCTT